>NW_025832005.1:0-1301 GCF_002878395.1 Capsicum annuum | reverse complement strand
TACTCAATAAATTGCTCTACCCTTCACAACAGATTGATTTTCTTCTCGTTTCCAACCACATAAGCGTTATTTTTAACTTTATTCTTGGTTGTATCAGTCATTTTCTTTGTCTTCGTAGGTAATAGAGTTAGAGAAGAGTTATATATTTGTTTTTTTTCTAAAAAATAAGGGCTTTTAAGTTAATGATAAAAAATAAAACTTTTAGTTGTATTATCTTCGAGAATGGGTTTATAATTTTGATTTTTGATGGTAAAATCGTAAAAAAAACTCGAGAACCCTAGTTTCTATCGCAGTATTCCTTTGACTATCGTGGTATTGTTGGATGGTATTTGTGGTATTTGTGGTGGTGGTGATGGTCGTCGTCGTCGTGGTGGTGGCTGTTGGTGGTATTGGTTGGTGGTGTTTATGGTGGCATTGGTTTGTGGTGGCTGTTGGTAGTGTCGGTATTCTTGGTATTTGTGGCATTGGTTGGTAGTGTTTGTGGTGGTGGTGGCTGTTGGTGTGTCATTATTGGTGGTGTTTATAATGTATTTTTTAAAATTTATGCATACATCAATTGTAATGTAATTTTTATTTTTCTGTTGTTTGTAGGTAAAACATGTCTCCCAAAAGAAAAGAAAGTGAAAGTGGATCAATGTCTGACCCCCCTCCCCCCCCCTCCCCTAAAAAGGCTACAGTACATAGGGATTCAGAGGAGCTTCCTGAATAATCTCAGTCAGGGAAACAAAGTGAAGCTGAGGAGAGATATGAAAATAAAGTTGAGGAAGGTGGACAAGGGTCTGTAGATAGTGATTAGGGGTGTACAGACCAAAACATCAAGTCAAACCAAACCAAAGAACCAAACCAAACCGAGAAAAAAAACCAACTTATGGTTTGGTTTGGTTGGTTTGGCGTTTGAAAAAAATGACGATTCTTGGTTTGGTTTGGTGTTAATAAAAAAAGTCAAACCAAACCCAAATCAAACCGATATAATATATATATGTGTGTGTGTGTGTGTATATATATATATACGTGTGTGTGCGTGTGTGTATGCATGTATATAATTTAACTTTTTATACATAAAATATTAATTATAATCTACTTTTAAAATATTTTTTCAATTAGTTTTATTAATTTTCAATATTTAGAAAGTAGATGTATATATATATATATATATATTCATATTTGGGTCTTACGTTGTAATATTTATCCATTAATTGCTAATAAAATGATCCAAAATCCAATATAAACTTAAAACCTAAACTTTTCACTCTTCATCTTATTTTTTAGTTTCAAGAGAGTTTTTCGCTCCTCAATTTTTT
>NW_025832004.1:0-1691 GCF_002878395.1 Capsicum annuum | reverse complement strand
CATTGGAACCTAAAAGTAGTGCTAAGCTTTATTATAAATCAATTCTTCTAATTTTTTTCTAAATGAAATGTTTTGTCCGCACATCGCACTAGTACTACACTAATTATCTTAAAAGATTAACTAATCTCCAATTATCATTCACTATAATTAAAGTAGTTGCTATAATCTGAGTGACCATTTTAATACAACCACCCCATAAATTGATACTATAAAAAATAGTACAAAATATCCTACAAAGCAGAACAAAAAAATTAGAGAAAAATTAAAAAATAAATAAAAGGAAATAGGTAAACCTAATTCTTCTCCAAAGCATTTCATTCTCTTTTTCTCTCGCGCTACGCTTGTCTTCGACGGCGCCGGAGATTCAACATACGACGTTAAACGTGTTTTTTTCAATCAACATACATGAAAGTAAAAGGACAACTATTGAAGAAACGAGAACAATTTGACAAAGATTCAAATTGACGATATATAGAAATAAAGTTGATTTTTTTTTTATATCATTTTTTTAATTATGTGCTCGTGCAACGTACGTGTCACTAGTTTATTTCATATCTATTAAATTAAATAATTGTGATTGTTCGTACACTATAATATGGGTAATTTAATAATTTTAATTGTTGATGTTCTTAAAATCAAATGATATTTAATATTCTTAAGCTTAGGGACTAAATCACTAACTAGATCACATTCACATTGTAACTCAAATTTTTTATTTTTTTTTATAATTGATCTTTTTTAAATGGTTGGTGAACAAATTAAAATTATATAATTAATGACTTGATTGTGGCAGGGCAGATTACTCAACTAATAACTGTCCGGTAATTGCCAACTCGTTACCCAACTAACCAATATCTTATCAAATAGCTAGCTGATTGGTACACTGAAAAGCGATAACTGAGATCAAATCATTAAGTGTAATTGTCTATCTTATCATTTTTTTAGATAGGTAATTTTTATCATACTCACGTGTCAATTATTTGCACGATAACACAAGCAGATAGGTAATTTAATTTTTCATGTGCAACAGAATAAGATAAATATCCAAACATTTAAAAACTCAAAAACTAAATCACTAACATGGTCGTATTCATAATTTTTTAATATTTTTATTTAACTCACAACATATTTTAATAATAATCTTATATGATTTTTAAATTTTTATGATAACTGATTTGAAATGCACTTGCAATATATATGTGTTGTTAGACTAATAATATTAAAACATGTGCGATTATCATGTTATATTAAACAAATCATCTAAAGGTCGTCATGTGCAATAACAACTAAATAACCTTATTTATATTGTCTTTTACTACCATTATATCTGTGATTTCAAGCAAGTTAATATTATATAGAGAAAAGACATAAAGTCGCTATTAAAATTGTCCCAAATTTGCAAAAAGATACTTAAAGTTTGCAGGTATTTTATTACCCTATTAAACAATTCCGAAATGGTATTATTACATTCATTTTTTGCCATCTGTCTTGGAGCTCTCTTTAAGAGAGTGAGAAACTCAAAAAAAATTATAAATTTATTTATTTTCGTATTTGACATGCTGAATTTTTTTTCTTATTCATTTTCTTGCTTTTCTTTCCTCTTTCTTCTTTCTTCTACACAAATTAGCTGCTACAACCATTTTCTCCGTCATTTTCGATGTCACCAATTTTCCAGCAACTCTAGTAACCTT
>NW_025832003.1:0-1237 GCF_002878395.1 Capsicum annuum | reverse complement strand
AAAATCATTAACAATCCACATTAGATATGCACGCAGATTGAAATTCTGTTTAAGAGAGATGTCCCAAGTTTCAAAGAATGACTAGTAACATGCAATTCTTTGTAGAAATTGCCTGCTTCGCTGTTAGGAACATCTTCAACATTTTCCCTAAAGTCAACTTCGTGTTGCATCCCAAAAGCATCGTGCACCATTTCTGTCATTCTAGTATATTGATATTCATTATGCCCTGCAGACCTACTACTTTATCCAACAACAAAGTTATTTTGCGCAATATCCCCATGAATACCACGCAATCTTAAAAAGTCCTCGTGAAACTCCTTTCTATAAAGATGTTCCTTACATCTTCTTCACTTACAAGATTTATACCATCATATATAACATAAAGACAACGAATAACCCGATAACGTCTCCACATATCAAGTGTCTTAGCATGTTCAACAAATCTTTTGACACCCTCAACAAATTCCTCCCTAATAACCATTCTATTATCATTGTTCCGTCGATATATCCAGCTACAATCAGGTTCTATCTATGCAATCAATCAGATTCAACTAATTAGATCAAGTTACAAAAACTTAACCATTTTCAAGATGCTAAGTCACCAAACAAACTACATTCAAAACATAAAAATCCCTTTTAAAGTCCCTAGACTTAACCATTTTCAACCAACTAAGTCACCTAACAAACCACATTTGAAACAAAAAAATTCCCTTTAAAGTCCCTAGACTTAACCATTTTCAAGTGATAAAGTCACCTAACAAACCACATTCAAAGCAAAAAATTTCCCTTTAAAGTCCCTAAACTTAACCATGTTCAAGAAACTAATCCACCAATCAAACCACATTCTAAACAAAAAAATCACCTCTAAAGTTCATACACTTAACCATTTTCAACTAACAAAGTCACCAACTAAGTAACATAAAAACAAAAAAATTTCCTTTAAAGACCCTAGACTTAACCATTTTCAAGTGGCTAAGTCACCAAACAAACCATATTCAAAACAAAAAAGTCCCCTTCAAAGTCCCTAGACTTAACCATTTTCAACCAGCTAACTCACCTAACAAACCACATTGAAAACAAAAAAATCCCCTTCAAAGTTCCTAGACTTAACCATTTTCAACCAACTAAGTCACCTAACAGACTACATTCAAAACAAAAAAATTTTCTTTAAAGTCCCTAGACTTAACTATTTTCAAGTGACTAAGTCACCTAACAAACCACATTCAAAACAAAAAAA
>NW_025832002.1:0-1510 GCF_002878395.1 Capsicum annuum | reverse complement strand
AAGTGGCATCAACTATAGTGAATCGAAAATAGCCCCACACGGCTTCACTATGTTACCACACAAACAACAAGATTACAAAATTAAAGATAGTAACTTGACATACAATATTCAAGAATCTAAGAACCCTAACAACATGAAAGGACCCTAAGATTAAAGAATATTATCACCAAGCTCTTACTTGGACCAAGAGGAACTCAATGACCTCAAGATCCTAGTTTCTAGCCAAGATTCAACTCAAGTATCACTCCAATTGGGAATTTTGGTTTTGAGTTTCTCCAATGGAAGAGAAAAGTTCAAAATATTACAAGTCTTGTTCTCAAAATATCATGAATGAACTACCATAATACTAGCCCTAACAAATGACTTCTATAGTCAATTACAAAGGAGGGACAAAAGACCAAAATACCCTTGGCATTAAGTGGGTGGGTTTGGGGTGTTTTGTTGGGCCTCTTCACATTTTAATAAGTATAGGCCCTTGGATGGGCTCATAAGGGCCTCACACAAGGCCAAGGATGTGAACAAGGCTTGGAGTCGTTGCAACTCATGCGCTTGGCTTTGTGTGAAAGGTCTCGAGCTAGGAATTCTCGTATCATCCTCTCCATCTTGAAGGGAATTTGTGCTCAAATTCGGATCATTGCCATCCTCCACCTTGTCCACCCAAGAGAGGTCACACACGTTGAAAGTGTTGTGCACTTGATATTCCGGGGGTAGATCAATCTTGTAGGCGTTGTCGTTGATCTTTTCTAATACTTGGAACGGGACATCACCCCGTGGCATCAACTTAACATTTCTTTTAGATGGGAATCTATCCTTCCTTAGGTGCACCCATACCCAATCTCCCAGTTCAAGAATAATTTTTCTTCTTCCTTTGTTGGTTACCTTGCAACTTCTTGGTTTTTCTTCTCCAACCGCAACCTCACCTTCCCATGTAGCTTCTTCATGACCTCGGCCCATTTGCTTCCATCTAAGCTTATCACAAGATCACTTGGCAAAGGGGTTAAATCCAAAAGGGTAAGGGGTTTGATGCCGTATACACACTCAAAGGGTGTCATCCCCATGCTTGAGTGTATAACACGATTATAAGCAAACTCAATCAACGGTAAGTGCTCCTCCCAAGAAGTCATTTTCCCTTAACCATGGACCGTAGCA
Organism: Capsicum annuum; assembly: GCF_002878395.1. Classification (NCBI taxonomy): domain Eukaryota; kingdom Viridiplantae; phylum Streptophyta; class Magnoliopsida; order Solanales; family Solanaceae; genus Capsicum; species Capsicum annuum. The sequence goes on along the minus strand of NW_025832002.1, from coordinate 361 downwards.
TAGACCCTAAGTCCCTATTTACTACTTCCGTTTGGCCATCGGTTTATGGGTGGCATGAAGTCCAAAACAACAACTTAGTACCGAGCCTACCCCACATGGACTTCCAAAAGTGGCTTAGGAATTTAGAATCTCTATCACTCACTATGGTCCTCGGAATACCATGAAGTTTTACAATATTATCAACAAACAAAGAGGCTACACTAGGCGCATCATCACATTTAGAACAAGGAATAAAGTGAGTCATCTTGGAAAACCGATCCACCACGACAAAAATACTATCTCGCCCCCTTTTAGTTCTCGGTAATCCCAACACAAAGTCCATTGATATGTCAAGCCAAGGACGCAAAGGGGTGGACAACGG
>NW_025832001.1:0-2011 GCF_002878395.1 Capsicum annuum | reverse complement strand
GTCCTAGGATCCTTAAGATTTGCGGACTGTTTTGGAGTTGTTTCGTGTTTCTCTTGTCATTCTTGTATCATACTGGCTCTCTTAAGACCAACTTTTTGTTCTTTGAAACAAACATGCTTTATACTTTCAAAATATCCATACTTTTTCTATTAAGGGCATATCATTACTGGGTATCGTCATACCCTGACTTGCAAGTCAATATCATATCCATTCACAGCCCATCATATTCAAAACATGTACATGACCACTCAAGATTCATAACATCACAATAGAGTTATCAATTTGAAATCTCAAGAACACTTTCTCTTTACAAGATTCAAAACATATGATGGTCATGGTAATTTAATCAATCACGTGCAATTCTTTACCTTTAAATCAAGAATATAGTGTAACAAGAAAGTCCCTCTCATTAAATATAAAACCATGTTAAAGACCATGAATTTGAGAAAATCACTTTCAAATCTTAAGACATGCATTTCAAATCATTCATAATGATTATATAAACTTTACTTCACAAAAAAAGAGGGAATTTATACTCATGCTCTCAATAAATCTTAAAAATACATGAAATCATATGTACATATAGTTGTAATTCAATTTCCATGAAAAGTGATTCAAGACAACAATGGTTTTCATCAAAACAGTCCCATGATGTATACTTTTCAAAAATCATATCGAAACTTCATATAAATTGTAATTAGGGATCTTTAATATTGATAAAACATTTAAACGTATTTCCAAGATTTTAAGAGTAGTTCCACATACCTTAGATTATCACGTTTGAAAGATTGAACCGAATGTTCATCTATTTCCTTGAAATTTTGGCTTAAGAGTTAGGGATTTTTTTCTTGTTCTTGGGAAGGGTGGACGATTTTTGATTTTGGGAGGATATGGATTTGGGGAAAGTGCAGTTTTGTGGATAAAATTCGGAGTTATAGATGATTTAAGATGAGGAAAAAGACTAAAATACCCCTAAGGAAATAAAAAGTCATAGCAGTCTCTCAGTTGATAGACTGATATGCTGAAGTAAATTGGGCATAACATTTGAATCCGATATCAGATTTTGACTAAATTAGTTGTGTTGAAAAAAGGACTGAAAGACCTTTCATTTGATAAATAGTAGGCACCCTAGTTATTTATATACACAAAGTTATGGTCGGCGAAAGTTGACCCAAGTTGAAGTGTCCACTAAAACTTAATCAATAGAATTGTTTTCAACTCGTTTTAGAGTTAGGGGATTCTTGTGACCTCAATTCATAATCAAAAGTTTTCCAATACTATAGGTGTGATCACCACACATATAATAACAAGGAATCATTTAGTTTGAGTCTATACACGTAGGAACAATGGTCGAAATTTTATCCTAAAAGTACGGGGTGTTACATTATCTCCCCCTTGGGATCATTCGTCCCCGAATGGTGAGTAGGGACTTCTTGAAGCTCTAAAAGTGTAGAATAAAGAATGTAATATTGATATAAATATTTTTCCTCAGAATTAATATGCAAAGTTATCTCAAGTTCTTAATGATAACCCCTAGGGAAACAAGTAAGCACAAAATTTAAGATAACGAAACCTGACATTGACATGATCTTGGCCTATGTTTTATGGCACATGATAAAACCATTGTAAGACATAAATTTTTGTGAAGAGTCTTCAACATTATTAAGATTGGTACAAGACATGAGATAAGATTCTTGCGGGACATAAGAATATTAGCATTTACATCTTACAAGAGACAACGAAAAGACTTAAACTTAGAGACACTACTTGTCTATACTCCAACATTAACCAACATACTTCATCATTTCCAACTTACAAATCTCCCGTAACATATCTAACCACAAGAAATTTGGGTTCCGACGTAATATACTTCTATTTTTAAGCCTAACTCAGAGGAAAGAGGTGCTAATTTAAAATACAGGACCTGTACTCTATATCACCTTAAGAAGTCACCTCACCTCTTTACTATAATCCAACAACCTCAAGTCTTAATTCAAAGAATACTAACTGC
>NW_025832000.1:0-2769 GCF_002878395.1 Capsicum annuum | reverse complement strand
TGAAACTAACTAAAACAAAAGTAGGCTATATATACATAGCCAATAACCTAAAGGTCCATAAACTAAAGGCCCAATAACATATGGGCTAACAACAATCACGACCACTGCATACTTTGAAATATAATGACCAGCCAAATATCAACTTATAAATCTATATTTTGATATAAACATCGAGTGCGAGTAAAAATTTGAGTTGTGAAGGCGTGACAATCAACCATTTGACACGTGCATCAATATATACTTTCTATATATTAGTACCCCTTGAGGGCGTTGTTTTTCTTGGAAAACCCTATGTGTTCACGAAATGCTTCGTAAATCAGACTTAGAAAAGGAGCCTAGTTAAAACAATAATAACGTTGGATTTTCATATATGGACTATAAATCACGGATTTGAGTCGCGGGTCATTGACGCTTGTATCAATATATAAGCTAGAACAACGATAGAGTTGGATTTCCATATATGATAAATTAATCATGCATTTGAATCGTAGGTCATTGACGTTTACTTCAAGATATATATAGATAATCTACTTACATAACACCCTTAGGATATATGCAACGATGCTTCCCCAAACTTAGATGATTACAAAATGCTTCGTACATCAAACTCCTGTTCTATTTATTTGAGTAATTGAGTAAATTATATTCCCTTAGCAACATGTGATTGGTCAACAAAGATCAACCATAACATGGCAAATGTACATAACAAGATTTAATTAATTTGGTAGGTCTTTATGATTGATAAATCATTTAGTAATGATTGGACAAAAGCTAGTTTTATCATTAGGTACATAAATTATATAATTAAAAGAATAATCCTCTATTCTAAGTTCTAACTATGATTTCCTCTTAATTCATTGCACCAAAACTTGGTGTTGGATTCACAATCACATTAGGTGTAATGAAATTGATATATTGCAATATTTCATAGATCTCAACCACCAAAATTATATTGCTCATAAGAATTGATATTGCTAGTATATCGAATCTTATACTAATTATAGAGCTAATAACTATATTGGATAAAATTAGGGGTGTATATATATGATTTGCGTACGCTCTATTCAATTCTCAGATTTCATTTGATGCGATTACATTGAATAAATTATTATTATTATTGTAGTAGTAGTCGTATCCACTTTAGTATTTCCACTTAATTTCTCATTGGAGTATGTAGTCCAGCCTTATGCCCTTTCAATTCCAATTTATGTGAATCTATTTAATTGAGTATGTAGTTAAAAAAAAATTGAAAACTTAGAAAATTTATGATTTAAAACATGTTATATCATTTGTATGATTATAAGAGTTAAAATATATAATCTTAACTATGTCATAGTAACATTTATCTTATTGTAAACATTTCTCATTAGATTGCTTTCAAATTTCGAAAGAAATCTTTCTTCGTTTTTCTTTTCCAAAAGGAAACTAAATAGAAAAATACAATTACGTAAATTGGGCTGAAGGGAGTAAAAATAAAGTCTTCATTTTAAATTTGTTTGTCTTACATTCTATTTTAATTCGTTTAAATAAAGAATGTTCTTGATCTTTTTGCGATAACTCATTATTCAACTTTTTCACGTGATATATTTAAAAATTAAGATCAAAAGATAAAAAAAAATATTTTAATACCTTCATTATATCTTTTATTTAAGACCGAAATATTTAAAAAATATTATTTTATTACATTCTCGTCCAAGTTAAGATCAGATAAATAAATTAAAAACTAATGGAGTTAAAAATTTGTCATGGATCTATATATAATAGTTTTTTTTTTTTTCTGATTTTCCACTCGGTGTTCTATGCCCGTATTAGAGCCCCGACTAATCCGGATCACGCGTTGCAAGATCCATTAAGGTGACAACGCTCCCAAAAGAGTTTTCTCCATATCCAGGGTCAAACCTTCAATCTCTAATTAAGGGTGAGCAGTCTCATCCACTGCACTATAACCCATGTTAGTATATAATAGTTGATTGACCCCGGGAATAAAGTGTTGTGTTGAAAAAGATTAGTCATGGGTAGGGTCGGGCAATGAAAAGGAGCTTTTAAGGGGGCGCATGCTTAAAGCTAAAAAATTGTGAAACTTTTGGCTTTTCTTCTAACGGATAAATTGGGTTAGCACATTGTATTCACGATAAAAATTTATACGCGTTTGATATATATATCTAATTAATGTTATTTTGTTATAGTTAAATAATTAAATTAAGTAAAATATATGTTAATTAATTATGATTAAATAACATGAGCTGTAAAGCGTTGAGGCCAACGAGTATATGTGATGTTCATGATAGAGAGCGAATCGATAAAGATGGGAAAGAAGAAAGATACATGATAGAATTAAGTTCACATCACTATGGATCCGACGTATGGGTGTCAAGTGGGTCGGTCCGACCCGACCCGATCCTCGTAACTAACCCGGTCCGGTTTGTTTCGGCCCGATAAGTCCTAGGGCTTTAGGGTTCTGGGTCCCGGGCCAGTTATTTTTTAAAATGGGCCCGGCTAACTCGGCCCGGATCAAGCCCAGTCTAGGCCCGCCGGTTAACCAATTCGGCCCGGCCCGACCCGGATAAATTTAAAAAAAAAATAGATTTTGGCTTTTGGGCTAAACTAGCCGTTGGCCCAACGGCTAGTTTAGGCCCATTTATTAAAAAAAAAAAAAACTTTAAAAAATATTTTATAATCCCAAAAAAAAATCTATAAATACCCTACAACTTCAAATCATTTTTCACACAATTTTTCACTCTCTCAAATCTCAATTCTCAAATATTCAAT
>NW_025831999.1:0-1062 GCF_002878395.1 Capsicum annuum | reverse complement strand
TAGAAAAATAATCTAATGCAAGAGAAATTAGGAAAAGATTTATTTCAAATGGATTATTAACAAAATATTGCAAGATAATTGGACACAAATATCCAGACCATCAATGTTCGAGATGTAATGGAGGAGATAATATTATCCCAGAAGTCCAGCTAGAAGATAAAAATCAACGGAGTAATAATAGAAGAAAACAAAGCATTGAAGAGAGGAAAATGACATACGGAGAAAAAACTAAACTTCCTACGTAAATTATTGTAAAGCTTTAATAGTCTTTTTGACTTTTCTTTTCATTTAATAGGCTTTTTGACTTTTTGAACAAAAGACTATTATTAGATTTTGTTTTTTAGTTAACTTTAAGTCTTTTCCTTTCAGAATGTAAAACTTTTTGTAAATTAGATAGGATACATGTAAAGTAGGAACACTATAGAATACACATTTTCTTTATCTTTCTTAGGATTATAAATAGAGGGCATTTTACTCAGCTAAAGGGCAAGTCTTCATGTGTTGAAGCAAAAAATCCTCCTTTGTAAATAAAAAACTTTTTGAATATTTAATAAAAAACAGATATATTTCAAAACAAAAGCTATGGATGAACAAAGCCCAGAATTATCAAATCTAGCAGAACAGGTATATTTATTTATGGTTATGAATAGCTAAATTCATAAATTCCTAACAATCATGATATGATAAAATAAGTTCATGTTAGTTACTTTATAGTAGAATTATTCGAAAAAGAGCATGCTAAGAAGTTTATTAGCAAAGTGAAAAAGGAGAAAAAATTCTAAGAACTATGTCATCCTAAAGGTGAAACCGGTAAGGCAAGAAAGCTGTGATAGGGGAGTATCCAGAGTAGAGGCGCTGTTTAAGGAAAAAGTATCTAGATTACCATGCTAATAGTGACCGAAGAACATGTTATTTAAGAATAATCTAGTATATAGTAATCTAAAATGATCATAATTTGTTATGTGTATGATTGAAGGGAATATTTTGAAAAAGCATCATATGAAAAATGAATACTTATTTATCTACCATTTCGTCAGATAAATAAGTATTCATTTTTCATAT
>NW_025831998.1:0-1762 GCF_002878395.1 Capsicum annuum | reverse complement strand
TTCGAAGTGGGTGAAACTCTTTTGTTCGGACCGGATCTTGTTTATCAAGCCATAGACAAGGTTAAAGTAGTTCAACAACGACTGAAAATATCCGAAAATCGACACAAGTCATATGCAGATAGTAGAAGGAGAGGGATAGAGTTTCTATAGGTGATTGGGTATTTTTTAAGGTATCACCAATGAAAGGGGTAATGAGATTTGGCAAGAAAGGGAAGTTGAGTTCACGTTATATAGTCCCGTATAAGATCACTCGAAGGTTTGGACAAGTTGCATATGAATTAGAGCTACCCCAAGAGCTCTCATCAGTACATCCGGTATTTCATGTGTCAATGCTTTGAAAGTTCATCGAAGATCCATCACATATCATTTCTACTGAGGATGTGCAAGTTGTGGAAGATCTTACCTATGAGGAAGTGCCTATTGCTATTCTAGATCGCCAAGTTAAGAAGATGAGAAATAAAGAGATAGCATTTGTGATAGTACGTTGGAGAAATTATCAAAGGGAAGAGATTACATTTGAATCTGAGGAAGCAATGAAATCTAAGTACCCTCATTTCTTCAAAGATGAAGAGGAAGTTCAAGAAACAGAGTTAGAACATTAACAAGTAAGTTTTTTTTATATATGCATAGTATTTATGTGATGAATTGAATATTAATAATGGACTTGAACTTGTTTCAGTTGAATAACTACGCTAACATTTGAGGACGAATGTCATAAAAGGGGGAAAGATGTAACACCCCATATTCAAGTACGTGTATTGGCGTATTCAAGTACGTGTATTGGTCTTATTTATATAGAATTAATTTTTTATTTTATTTATACCGGAATTTGCCCATCGATGGTTCTATGAGAAGGTTATTGAATAAGCTTTCCAACGATATAAAGATTTCCAAAAACGGATAGGATTCGATATAATTGAGCATGTTCAAAACTATAAAATGGTGGCCGGGATATTTGGGAATAGTAAATGTGCAGGAAAATTTCTTGCACACAAACTACTGAGGCCAGTCGAATTTTTGGGTCAACTCGAATGATCATAACTCCCTTAATATAATTAATTGGGAGGTATGTGACCTATGAAAATAAATATATTTGTGTCTTATTTCCAATGCAATTGGTTTCATCCAAATCCAACGTCTGAGTAAGGACTTATACTCGTTTTACTTCAGCCTATCAAAAGAGATTTTTAGGGTCAACTTCAAACGACCATAACTCCTTGTACAGGAAGAACTAGGTGTCCTACTTTATATGAAATGAAATCCCTTTGAATTATCCTTCCAACGACACTAATTTCACCCAAATACGATATCGGAGCAAAGAGTTATGATTGATCTACTTTAGCTTATTAAAAGACTTCACCAAAGGACAGATTTGACATTATATTATGGATGGGAATATGTGTATATATACATGTATATGAGTTCAAAAACTCATTTTCATCATCAATCATTGAGAAAGAACAAAACCAAATTTGACCTTTAAATTACTTTTGATTCAACCATAGAAATTCCAAAGTAATCCGATAACTTCGTTTGTCATCTCGAGAGCTTCGAACGACACCTATTATTTGTGAAAATAGGATTGCATAATCAAGAGGTAAATTCTAAGGTATGAATATTATTTGCCTTTGTTCTTTTCCATATGTATATGTGTGATAGAGGATTATATGTGTTGATTGTTATTGAAAGGTGATGAAAATATGGTTATGGACTAATTTGCATGGTTTGGTTGTATTGAATTGTGGAAGGTGGATATGATAAT
>NW_025831997.1:0-1763 GCF_002878395.1 Capsicum annuum | reverse complement strand
ATCCCGTGTTTGGAAGCTTATATATGGGTGGAAAAGGACCAAAATGCTCTTTAAAATATGAAGGTGGAATGTAGATTTTTTTCCTAGGCCGATCCACGAGGCGACGCCTTGCTTAGCCCGGAGGACTACCCTGGGCGACGCCTTGCAATAGCGGTGCTCTAGCCTAGGCGACGCGGGCCTATCGCCTTTTTCTACTGGTTTAGGTTCCCAAACATTCCCTTACACTATCCCAAAAATTCCCAAACTCACCCTAGATGTACCACGACCTTTCCCCATCGCAACACAACTTGAAAATAAAAAACAAAGGTCAGAAAGGTCATTAAATAAATCCTCAAAGTTTGGAGGTCTAAAATGAGACTAAGTGTTGAAAACTTTGCTGAAATTTTCTAAGTGTTGGGCCCTCTATTGAGTTTCAAGGAGCTAAACAAGTTGTATTTAAACACAAAGTTTTGCGGGGTCTTACAATAGGCCTTTTGTAAGTGGATCCGACACATTATCCTTTGACTTTACAAACTCAACAATGATTGTGTCTTACTATGGGTTTCTTTCCTTTCCATTTTTCATATGGAATTGATTGTGTCTTACTATGGGGAACTCTATTGAGTATTCGGTTGGCTGTAAGTATAGCCTCCCCCATAAGCTTTGCGGTAAACCTGAACTTATAAGTAAGACATTAATTATTTCCTTCAAAGTTTGATTTTTTTCCGCAATTTTATTAGATTGAGGTGAATATGGGGCTGTAGTTTGATAGACAATTCCATTCTCTACATATATTTTGGCAAAGGGAGATTCATATTCTTCGCCCCTATCACTTCTTATCGTTTTTATATTTTTCTCTACCTGATTTTCAACTTCAATTTTGTATTGCCTAAACGCATCTATTGTTTCATCCTTACTATTTAGCAAATAGACATAACAATATCTCGTGCAATAGTCAATAAAATTGTGAAATACTTTTTCCCACCACATGATGGTTGTCAAACCCCTTTTTCGACATCCAAAGGATTCGATTTTAAGGTTCGAAAGAGTTTTTATTATTAAGTGACAAAAGAAAACGATTTGTTTCGAAGAAGGATTGTTTTTACATTTGAAATCAGAGTCTCCACTTGGCATAATCTGGTGTGCCAAGTCACCATTGGAAAATCCTTTTCAAAAACTATTTGACTCTTTAAACTGGTTTGCGAACAGAGATTCCAGCTAAGGAATTCTGTTGATCGAGGGAAAGGTGTTAGGCACCCCTCGATCCCGTGGTTTGACCACGATCTCTTGGTAGAGTATATCGGCTAATTTGACATTATAAATGTATAAACCGTACAAAAACACATAAAACAATCAATCCAACACACGAAACAAAACAAATTCAAAATATAGTTTTTAGTCCAATTATACAGTCCCAAAATAAAATGCGGAAAATAAATCCTATTCTAACCTACACTAATCCTGAACTAGCTCCTGTGCTTTACCCGATGCCTCGGGCCTTCACTACGAACATCTTCCGCCAACATAGTGCGTCGGGGCATTCCCCGGTGAATAAATACATGAAACTTCGGGGCATCCCCCAGCCAAATGAATACATTTCAATCGAATATGTTAAATTAAAAATGTTCAACACACAACTCCACATTCAACCATCCAACAAAGCACTTACTCCTAAATTTTTGCCTACCTGAACCTAATATTTGCCTATCAATTATCGACCGAAACATGATATTATCAAAGTCGAGTAATGTTCATTTCAAGTCAAACCACCAATGAATCAAACT
>NW_025831996.1:0-1275 GCF_002878395.1 Capsicum annuum | reverse complement strand
CGTTACCTTCAGAGATGCAACATTTAGCACGCAGGGTTGCTTTAAAGGTGAGTTTCCTACAAAGGACCGTGTGGGTCCCGCTAGGTCTCAATATGATACACATAAGAATGATCTAAATGCTGACCTACATTGTGGTTTACTAATAAGGCCATTCGGGGGAGCATATGGTCGATAGTGGTTGCTTTGCTTTCCACCTACTCCATACATCCAACGGCTCCCCCCTAAAATAAGGGTGCCTCAACTAGAGTTCGTGCGCACGACGTGCACTCCGGGACTTATTGCAGAAAGAATTGACTCGGGTTATGCGAATGATGCCAGATATAAAACGGTAACACATAAAGAAAAACAGTAAACAAAGAGCACGAAAACGCATAACAGTAATAACAATAAACAAACAATAATCACAAACAATGTTTATACACCCATAATACCAAACTAAGCCGATATGACTCCAAAAATAAGCTTTAATTCTGAAAAGATCCCCAGCAGAGTCGCCAAAGCTGTCACACCCCTTTTTCAACTCCAAAAATATTATATCATTTTAAGTTCGAAAGGATTTTTATTATTAAGTGACAAAAGAAAATGAATTCTTCGAAAAGGATTCATTATATTCAAAACTCAGAGTCGCCACTTGGCATAAATTGGGTGTGCCAAGTCACCCGTGGATATCCTTTTTCAAAACAGTTTTGACTCTGTAACACTGATCCGCAAACAGAGATTCCAGTTAAGGAATTCTGTTGACCTAGGGGAAGGTGTTAGGCACCCCTCGATCCCATGGTTCGACCACGGTCGCTTGGCGGAGTATATCAGCTAATTTGACCCTAAGAATGTATAAACCACATAAAACACATAAAACGATCAATCAAACAAACAAAATAAATGAATCCCAAAATATAGTATACAGTCCAATTATTACAACCCGAAATGAAAAAGGTGTTGAAAAGTAAACCTACGCTAACCTACACCAAACTACGCTCCAATGCCTTACCCAATACTTTAGGCCTTCATCAGGGGCATCCTTCGAGTACATGATACGTCGGGGCATTCCCTGGTGAATAAATACAATTCCTTCGGGGCATTCCCCGGCAAATGAATACAATGTCAATTTTATGCGATAAACCAGAAAACATCCAACAAATATTCGAAACACTCCAACAATTTCACTAATTCTAAATTTGCCTACCCGAGCCTACTATTTGCCCTCGCTCGACGACATATAACGTTCAACATCAACAATGAATCAAAATACCATAATATTCACTTTTATCAATTTTT
>NW_025831995.1:370204-377027 GCF_002878395.1 Capsicum annuum | reverse complement strand
CAAACACATTACAACACCAACTTTCCCATCAAAAAGCATTTCACTATCAGACTTATCTAACGTAGTGATGATAAGAGGATACATTCCAAATCCACGCTCTGTTTTTTTAATTTCAACATATAGCTTACACTCATTTCATTACGAATAAACAACGGACAACTATTTCCTTCAACAATGTAACAAGCTTCAATATTTTTCCTCGTTTCGTCGATTTCCAGTTCTCCCACAATTATAGAAATCAGTTTTTCGTAAGTAACATGTTCAATTACCACAATTCCATCACTCTTATAACCAACATACTCGATATCATTAATCCAAACACCTGATGTAAAAGCACCAAAATATTCATATCAAACAATCAAAATTAACAAATCAAATAAAAAAATTGGTGTGTTTAATCTGAACAAGAAGAAAGAATATTTTTCAATTTCAAAAATATATTACAACAACGTTTACGTTTTAACAAAGTGGAGTAATAAACGGAATCCCATTAACTGTGGGATTTTATTTTATTTTTTACCTTAATTAGTTAGCTTAAATGCTGATTTACGACAAAGTTATCTGTTACATTCCTTAAAATATGTTGATTTAGTTAATTAATACATGTATCAGTAGTATGTATCTAGCGTAATTAACTTGTATCATCAGAGGTCAAATGTTGGGATTTTAGGAGATTTTGAAATATGTTGGGATTTTTAGTAATTCATGGTAAACATGTCGGTATATATGTAAAATTTACTTTTCTAATTCAGCAATCTTGTTATTTTTAGTTTCTTCTATTTTTCGTATTTCTTCAGTATTTTGTTGTTTTGACTCCTAAATCAACCTATCAAAAGGATGATATTGTTTTAAGCAATGGTTGTACTGCTCTTTCCAGCAGAAATATCAATAAAATATTCTTGGTTATTCAGCTTCTTCCGGTACTATTTTGTGGCACAATAGATTAGGACTCTTGCCTTTTGATGCTATGAAGCACATACATCAACTGAAGTTAAATTGTCATGAAAAAGTGGAGTTTCCTTGTTCAATATGTCCTATGGCGAGACAAACCAAACCATCTTTTCCTAAAAGTATCATTGGGACAAAGCATTGCTTTGAACTAATCCACATAGACACTTGGGGGCCTATAAGATTCCTACATATAAAGGAGAAAGATATTTTTTAACTATAGTAGATGATTTCTCAAGATGTACTTGGACTTTTCTTTTATCTACTAAGTCTAATGCATTCCCTGCTTTACAAAGTTTCATAACTCTAATTGAAAGACAATTTTATACCATGATCAAGAGCATCCGATCTGATAATGCATTTGAATTGGGAACAGGGAATGATCCTAAAGATATTTTTTACTTAAAGGGTATTTTACATCAAACTTCTTGTGTGGAAATACCACAACAGAATGGTGTAGTTGAGAGAAAGCATAGACACCTCTTAGAAACATGTCGAGCTTTATTATTTCAGTCTCAAGCTCCTAAAAGATTGTGGGGTGATTGTCTTCTCACCGCTACATATTTGATTAATGGATTTCTAACCTCTATATTGAAACAGAAATCCCCGTATCAGGTTTTATTTGGAACTATTCCCAATTATAACTTTCTTAAACCTTTTGGGTGTTTATGTTTTGTATCTACTGTTTCCAGAAATAGGGGCAAGCTTAGTCCCAGAGCTTTCCCTAGAATATTTTTGGGTACCCTTTTGTAAAAAAAGTCTACAAAATTCTCCAGCTACATAACAATCAGATCATTATTTCAAGAAATGTCAGTTTTGTCAAAGATATTTTTCCTTTCGCCTCTTCTAAACCTATGTCCACATTATTTCCCCAATGTTTCCCCACCGTAGATATAGAAGATACTTTGGTGTTTCCTCATCTATGTACAATTCCCACTGCAAATGATTCTCATGATCTCTCATCTTCCTCACCTACTTTATCTAGTCCTTCTCCTATTGGCTCTACAGATGCCACTCCAGTGTTACCTTCAGAACAAGTTGCTTCGCTGTGACAATCACAAAGGGTTCCTCAAAGACCTAGGTATTTATCAGATTACATTTGTGCAAATTCTTATTCTGTCCTTTCTCCTAATCCACCTTCTTTTTTATTTCATTGTTCCTCTTTTTCTACTTTAACTGCTTCTAATTAGGTTTTCGTTAATTCTATCTGTCAAATCAATGAACCTTCCTCCTACAATCAAGCGATAATGCATCTCGGTTGGAGCACTGCCATGGATAATGAACTTGAGGCTTTAGATTCCAATAGTACTTGGGACATAGTCGAATTACCACATGGAAAGAAAGCATTGCCTTGAAAATGGGTGTATAAAGTGAAATTGAAGTCGGATGGTTCTTTAGAATGATTGAAGGCTCGTTTAGTGATTTGGGGAGATACACAAAGGGAAAGGATTGATTCCACCGAAACTTTCTCTCCCATGGTAAAAATCACTACTATCAGATGTATTTTATGAATTGCGATAAAAAAGGAGTGGAAAGTTTTCCAGCTTGACGTAAACAATGCATTTCTTCATGGAGATCTTGATGAGAAAATATACATGAGGTTTCCCCTAGATTGACACCACCTTCTTCCAATCATGTGTGTGTACTACGCAAATCGCTTTATGGGCTAAAGCAGGCATCTCGTTAGTGGTACGCTCGTTTATCTTCTGCCCTGGGCACTAGAGGTTTTCATTCTTCTCTAAATGATTACTCTCTCTTTTTCAAATTGACGGGGGATCTTGTGACTATTTTGGCCGTTGATGCCGATGACATATTGATCACTAGAAACAATACAAAAGAAATTTGTGAGATCAAAGAATTTCTATATTCTGAATTTAAGATAAAAGATGTGGGAGAAGCCCATTATTTCTTAGGAGTGGAACTAGTACGAGAAAATGGAGGGATGATCATTACCCAGAGGAAATTTTCCTTAGAACTTCTAATTGAATTTGATTATGAGGGTTTTCACACTGCTTCTACTCCTTTGGATCCAAATTTTAAACTTTCTTCCACCTCTGGTGAGCCTCTATCAAATCCAACATTTTATCAGAGACTTCTGGGAAAGCTGAATTTTTGACCAATACTAGGCCTGATCTAGCTTATACTGTACAAACTCTCAGCTAATATATGCAGAATCCTTGTACTGGACATCTTAAGGCGGCTTATCATGCTTTGTGTTACCTTAGCAAAGATCCAGGATTGGGGCTTTACTTATCTCCAGATCCTTGTTTTAAAATCCAAGCATTTTGCGACTCCGATTGGGCTGCATGTTCAGATTCTCATAGATCTGTTAGCAGTTTTTTTTAGTCTTGGGGGTTGTCCAATTTCCAGGAAATTGAAGAAATAGCCGGTTGTTGCACTCTCTTCTGTCGTGGCCGAGTATCAGTCTATGCATCGGCTTGTTGCTGAAATTACCTAGATTGTTCATTTACTTCAGGACTGGACTGTTAATCCCTCCTTCCCAGTGCCCATTAGTTGTGATAGTCAGGCGGCCATTCATATAGCTCAAAATCTCATTTTTCACGAACGAACCAAGCATGTCGAGTTTGATTGCAATTTCGTTCATGAGAAACTCCTCAATGGTTTGATTTACTTATATTTTGTTCCTTTTTCTTCTCAGCAAGCTGATCTTTTCACTAAGGCATTGGCAGGTCCTCTTCACCGATCTTTATTGCACAAGTTGCAAGTCCGATCACCGGCCATCAACTTGAGAGGGGGTATTGCCGGAGAAAATAATTGCACTGTTTCTACTGCTGGAGAAAATAATCAAAATATTTCTACAGCTTCTAAAAGAAGAGAAATAAAGATAGTAGATGCGGGGTAAAAGTCATCAGTCATATTGGGCCTTGTCATCTGTACGTGTCTTAGGGTTATTTTTATTTTTTTCCATTCATGTATATATTTAGTTTGTTGTTTTATTTTCAGAATAAGTTAGAGGTGGTTTAGGTAGAATATTCTAGAATGATAGCTCACAATATTATTTTAGGTTTTCCCTTTTTAGTCCTTTCTTTGTGTATAAATACGATGTAATCTATATGGTATGACACAATAATACGAACAGAATGCTCTATTCTTGCTCTTTCATTGTTTGAAGTTTTTTTCAACCCAACACAACAATCTTATGCAACTTTCATGATTGATGCCACATTATCTAACTCCTTTTGTGAGCGATTATCGGTTGATGTTAGAAAGTTGGCATTTACGACGTCCATTACTGCCTTTGGAAGTGAATAACTCACCCGTTGCTTCAAGCTAACATCTCCCTCAAAATCATTAGGATTTCTCCTATTAAATGTTTTCAATAACATGGTCCCGTAACTATAGACATCATATTTTATTGACACTAATCAATCCAGTTCATACTCTACTTTTAAACAATCAATTTAAAGATGCAATATATTTTCTAGGTGGGGAAAAAAGAAAGGAATAATCAGCAAAACTAAGATACGTACCTGACGGAATATAACCCAATGTTGCTAAGATTGTTATGTATAGGTTACCCTCATCTTCATCAAGCTGTTTGGAAATGCCAAAGTTGCTAAGGTGCGCAACCAAGTCTCTTGCTTTATTTTCTCTAGAATTGTGTGGGGAAAAGTAGTGCTACATTTATTAATGTACTCCAAGTTGTCCAAGAATAGTGGCATTGAGTAGTTTCTAGAATGCATGTGTCCCACGTAAAGTTTTACAGATTCATTAAAATGATTAAATTTTATTAAAATAGGTGTATAATGAGTAATAAAATGCAACAATTACAGTTAAATAAAGGAAGAAAAACTGGAACAATACAAATGAAAGAATTATTCAATATTTATTAAACACAACAATGAACCTATACTGTATTTATGTAGAGAAGGAGTCCTAATTGTCTCCTAATTACTAGCCTAACGACAGGGGGATCCCTGATTGAAGGATTCCAGATTTAAGGAAATCAGATCCATGATTTTGTGATAATCAGTATCTGATTTTGTGACACTAAATAAGGTAACGTCTAAATAAGGTAACATCAATACCCTCCCTCAAACTTATGTTGTGTATCACAAAGCATGAGTTTGGACAAAAGATAATTGTGTTGACTTTTTGACATGGCCTTAGTGAAAAAATCAGCCAATTGATCTTTAGAGGATATATATCTAAGATCAATGCTCTGATCTTCAACTAGTTCTCTGATGTAGTGACAATCTACATCTATGTTCTGGGTATTTACATGATGCACGGGATTGGTTGCTATTCTGATTGCACTGGTGTTGTCTCCATACAATATGGTTGATCCTTCTATTTTGATGCCAAGTTCTGATAATAGTCTCCGTAGCCAAATGATTTCAGAGCACGCAGCTGACATACTTCTATACTCTGCTTCTGTGGATGACATTGATATTCAAGATTGTTTCTTGTACTTCCAAGAGATCATGCATGATCCAAGCATCATTCACCAACCTGTAGTGGATCATCTTGAATCAGAGCATCCTGCCCAATCCACATCAACATATCACACTATGTCTAGAGATGAAGATGATGGAAATAAAAGAATTCGATTCACTGTACCTTTTATATATCTAATAGCCTAAGAAAAGCTGAGTAGTGAATCTTGTAGGGCTTCATAACAAATTTGATTAATACCTGTATTGCATAAGAGATATCAAGATGACTCATAGTAAGATATAGAAGTGATCCAACTAGACGTCTATACAGAGTTTAATCTCCAAAAAGCTCTCCTTCTTCTTTTTCATTGTATTTTGTATTCGCTTCCACTGGAGTATGAACTTTTTTATTATCAGTTAGATTAACTAACTTAACAAGATCTTCTGCATATTTTTACTGACTTAATTTTATGCCTTAGCTTCTTTTCCATAACTTACCTCCAAACCCAAAAAATATGTTAACTTTCCAAGGTCCTTCATGTTGAATGAGGAGTGTAATAGGTTTTTCAAATGAGAGATTCCAACCTCATCGTTCCCTGTAATAATCATGTCATCTACATAAATAATGAGAATAGTAATACCTTAGCCAGACTGATGTAGAAATAATAAATAATCTAAGTTACTCTAATAAAAACCAGCACTAAGGATTGTAGTTCGGAATTTTTCAAACCATGAGCGAGGATCCTGCTTTAATTAATCCATAGAGAGATTTCTTAAGATGACACACCTGATTTGGACTAGAATATTTGTAACCTGGTGGTGGATTCATGTAGATTACTTCTTACAAGTCTCCATGTAGGAAAGTATTCTTGACGTCCAGTTGGTGTTACTTCAAACTTCTTATTGATGCTAAAGCAAGCAATATATGTAGTGTTGTCATCTTGTCTACTAGAGCAAAGGTTTCTTCTTAGTTGATTCCATACTCCTGCTTCTACCCTTGAGCTACCAATCTTTCCTTATATGAATCTAGGGATCCATCAGATTTCCTCTTGACTAAGTACACCCATCTACTTCCAATAATTGTTGCATTTTTTGGTCTATCCACCATATCTCATGTATCATTATCCTCAAGGGTAGCTAGTTCTTCATTCATTACATCTTCCCAACATTTCAGGCCACTAGCCTGCATGTAAGTATTTCGCACAACTATAGAATTCAAGGTAGTTAGTAAGGCATATGATCGACCATATTCACCTATAGAATATTTATATTGTCTTGGAGGAGGAGCATGACGAGATGAGCGTCTAACAGGGTCAATGCTATTTTGAGGAGGAGGAGGTTGATTATTATGATTTAAAGAAACCTTATGCTAGTTAGGTTGGTCTGGTAAAGAAATAGTATTCATCAAAGTAATATCATTATCAAAAAAGGGATCTAAGTCATAAGTAGTACCTGTTGCGACAGATGACAAATTTGGC
>NW_025831995.1:304848-367204 GCF_002878395.1 Capsicum annuum | reverse complement strand
TTAAAATTACTTAAACAAGGAAGTGCGTCTCCTCACAAATGCCACTTCCATTGCTCAAACAAGGAAGTGTGTCTTCTTACCAATGTTGCTTGAATTACCCAAACCAGGAAGTGCATCTACTTACAAATGTTTCATAAATTAACCAAACAAGGTATTGCGTCTCCTCACAAATGCCACTTGCATTGCTCAAACAAGGAAGTGTGTCTTCTTACCAATATTGCTTGAATTACCTAAACCAGGAAGTGTATCTACTTACAAATATTTCATAAATTAACCAAACAAGGAAGTGCGTCTCCTTACAAATGTTTCTTGAATTAACCAAACAAGGAAGTGTGTCTCCTTACAAATATTTCTTGAGTTAACCAAACAAAGAAGTGCGTCTCCTTACAAATGTTGCTTGAACTACTCAAGGAAATGCGTATCCTAGGGGTTAAATGTAATGACTCAACTAGAAAGTAACTTTTCTAGGAATAAAGGTTCAATTTAGGAAGTGCATCACCTAAGGGTTAAATGGAATGACTCAACTAGAAAGTGTAACTTCTAGGAGTGAAGGTTTAATTTAGGAAGTGCATCACCTAATAAGTGAACCTGAATTACTCAGATAAGGAGGTGAATCTCCTAGGGATTAAATGCAATGACTCAACTAGAAAGTACCTTTTTTAGGAGTAAAGGCTTAAGTTAGAAAGTGAACCACCTAACAAGAGAAACTTGAATATCCACCAAGGAAGTGTCCCCTAAAGGTCAGGTTGAAGGTTGAATTTAGGAAGTGCATCACCAAATAAATAAACCTAAGTTACTCGGAGCTTTCACATGGTTTTGATCACCAAACTTATACATCAACCTTTCCTCTTGCATTTTTAGAAGTGAGAAATTACGGCCTTCGATGTTTAGGCTCTGAAATCCTTGATCTAAATGAAACATGTGTTCCTATTTCATACAAAGAAGACTTGTCAGTTTAAAAACATGGTGATTGGTTTGTGGTTTTAGCTTTCGCAGCGATCGCTCTTGCCCCTGCCATATTTAATCTTGCTTTCAACAATTAGCATGTGTCATTGACTTGCTGCGTCATTGACCCAAACTTAGATTATTAAGAGTGACTCTAAAACAAAAACAGTATATCTGCTTTTCCATGCTCCTCAGATAAACACTTTGAAACTTGGTATTTCTATGAGTTCTCAAACTTGTCTGTTTACAAAACTTTTTGTATGCCTTAATTTGGCTCACAATCATGTCTCTTTCATATGCTAGCTTTTCTCTTGCCTTGTGTGCAATTGAAGAAGCTGGTAGCCAGTTTTGAAATCTTTTGTCACTTATTTAGACATGGACTTGACTCAAAGACAAGAGAAAAATGACAATGATTTTTTTGTTTGGATAACTGACTCAAGAAAATTAAAAAAATAAAAATATTGGGAAGAAAGAAAAGGCAATGAATGTCCCCGTTTGGAACAAAGAAATGAAAAATTTATCTAGAAATGACAGTTAACTCTAATGATTACACCATGCATTTTGGATTAAGCTGCTTGATCTTTTCATCAGAACTTTCTACCAATGTTCTTGAGTTAATGGCCCTGAAACTGAATTACTTCCTTGGGCCAATTGTATTTGGAGACGTCATTCGGCTAGTGGAGCCTTGAAGGGTTTTCTCCAATAAGCCTTTCTCATTTTCTTTTTCTCAGCTCATTATTGCCTTATGCTGTCTGTGAGGGTTTTCACTAATGAGCCTCTTATTTTTATTTCTCTCAACTCACAGTCGTCTTATGGTGCCCGTGAGGGTTTTCACCAATAATAATCTCTCATTTTTATTTCTCACTACTTACCATTGTCTTATAGTTCCCGTGAGGATTTTCATCGATAAAACTCTCTTATTTTCATTTCTCTCAACTCACAGTCATCTTACAATGCCCGTGAGGGTTTTCACCAATTAGACTCTCTCATTTTTATCTCTCTCAACTTGCCACTGCCTTATGTTACCCATGAGGATTTTCACCAATAAGACTCATTTTTATTTCTCTCCCGATTCCTTATGCTGAGGAAGACAAGTAGTTCCCAAAATATGTCATCATATCCGTTGCATGCTTGTCCTTAACATTTTTAAAGATTGATCTGAAGGTCTTTCTTTGGTTGTAACTTGACTTTTGGATAGGGTTAGAAAGAAAAGATGAAATGAGGCCCAAATGATACTTGAAGTGGGGTGAAACTTACAACTTTTGGAATCGACTCAAACAATGAAGATTAACTCTTGCCCCAGTTTCTTCTGACTGGGAAATTCTAAATTGTTCATTTTGTTAGATAGAGCCTTGAGTAGGGAAGCCTACGTATCTCACCCTCGAAAGAGGAAAATTAGGTCACGCGTAGTTCTGGCAGCTTATCTTGCTTGATTCTAATTTTTTTTCTTTTTTTTTCTTTTGACACTTTATTTCTTGGTGATTTTCTGATTCTAATTTTCTTGACACTCTTTTCTTCCATTTTGGACACATTTTCATCTCTTCTCTTTTTTGGAAACTTTCTGACTCTATTGTTTTGCTCGATACCTTTCTTTTGAGTTTTGCTGACTCTATCTTGATTCCAAAAGAGGTGTATGAAAGAAAATAAAATTAAGTCTCAAATGGGGTAAACAAAGGATGACACAATGTTTGGATAGCTGAATAAAATGCCTTCATCATATCAATCCTTGAAAAATGCAAGTACATATTATAAATATGAAGTGAAAGATAAAAATCATTTGTGACACTTTTAACAACACAAACTTTAACTGAGCATGTGTGCCAATTCTTTTACACTAGCCAATCATATAACTCCACCTTTATTGTACACCCCCCACATTGAATGACTCATGATTTTCTGGAGCTGACTTTCTTTCTGTTCACGCAACCACTATTTGACCAAATTGAGACATGTCTTTCAGTTGATGACCAAGTTATTCTTGTGATTCTTAAAATAATTGCCTTAATTTTCAAAGAAGGCTTCAAGTTGTCACCAAATGTCTCAGCACTTTACCTATTTCTCAGATGCTTTTTGTAACTTTAGCCCTCTAATTCAATGTTTCATGGTTAAATTGAATTTTAAGATCTGGCTAAAACTTCCACTAGCATGTCATATCACTAGAATCAACATAAAATGAACTATGTAAAGAAAACAAACAAACAACATATATTTAAACACAAAGGAAAAAAGGGACATCCTATTTAATTGAAATAAAAGATAGAGGGTTTGAACATAAATGAAAAAGGGACAAAACAAGATAAATCCTGAACTACAACCCCGAAATAATTTAAAAAATAGAAAAAAAAATAAAACAAACTCCAAACCTCTTCCTAGTAGGGAGAGCGGTGACTTCTCAGTTGCTTAGCTTAACATCTTAGCCATTGGTTCACATATCAGCATGACTCCAGCTTTTCTCACTGTCAATGTTTTGCACCATAATTGATCCATCTTGAATCATCTTTTCAATTTCTCTTCTCTATCTCGACAATCTTCAATACTATGAACCTGAGCATTAGAATGATATGCACATTGTACATTAGGATTAAAATATCTTGAATGCTGATTAAGAGTGTTCCTAAAGTGAAGAGTGATCATGCCCCAATGTCTCAATCTCTAGAACATATTGGTATAGGATTCCCCAATATGAGTGAAATTATCCTTTTTCTTCCTCCTCTTTGCAAAATCTAGCCTCAGATAAAAATTGGATTTAGAGGCTCCTTGGTAAATTTATAGGGGTCAAAGATGATGTTGAGGGACAGGTGCATGCCATTATCGATAAGAAGATGGATGGGTACCAAATTGTGGATTGTTCAAAGGACCTTAGGGAAGTGGAATGAAACTCCTTGGATTTTGAAAAGAGGAACCTTGTTGCAGATAAGTAAGTGGATTTGATATGTAAGTAGACTCATAATGAGGAGCTAGAGAAAGAGTGGTGGAAGTATTGAGGTGCATTTGATGTGGAATGAATTTTGAGGCATGTTGGGGTGCATCAACAATAGCAGGAAACTGACTTTGAAATTTTTGTGGAATACTTAAGGTATTTGCAGGGTTAACAGTGGGGAACGAAGGTGGAGGAAACCCACTAGCCCAAGCTCGATACATTTTCATCATTTGTTGCCATAGTCCCAAATTATCTTCCTTTAAACTCTTATGTTCCTGACTCTTTGTTTGATCCATGAGGTCACTCTCCATATCCTTGTTGGACATGACTAAATTTTCCTTGAATTTGGTGTGATGTGGAGGACCAGCCAGAATGTCACAAATCAACCACCTTAAACTAACTGAACAAGAGATAACAAAGGTGTTAGAATGTAACACTCTTTCAATAAACCTTTTTTCCTTTTTTTCTTTTGAAAAGATCACCGAACCCAAGATGGGTGCCTACGTATCTCACTCCCAAAATGGGAGAATTAGGTGTGCGTAATTCGTAATGTCTAGCCAAAATGGCCACTTAAACTCTTTTTTTTCTTGAAATTTTAAGAAGAAAAGAAAATAATAAATTGTCAAAAGAATTGACGAAAATCTTTTTGAATTTTTCAAGCTTTAAAATCTTATACAAAATGAAACCTATGATTACCAAAGAAACTCTTTCAGGGTTTTCAATATGAATTTCCTACAAAGATGAAACTTGAACCTATCACAGAATTTTTTTTTTGTAGTTTTCTTTTAAAACATGTATATGACACCTAATCTAAATGAACAGTGAAGAATTTTTTTTCTTTTTGAATTTTTGAAATAAGATCCCCGAACTAAGAATGGGTTGCCTATGTATATCACTCTCGAAAGAGGAGAATCAGGGGTGCATAGTTTGTCCAGATTGGACAATTAAGGATTATAGAAGAAAGAAAACCTTGACTTAAGAGACACGAGTACTCGAAGAAAATATTTTTTTTTAGGGTTTTTAATTTGAAAATTCATACAAAAATGACACCACCAACCATGAAAAAAAAATCTTTTTGATATTTTCGATATGAAATATACAAAACATCTTCCATATTTTTTGAATTTTCCTTTTATAGAAAACTCCTATGTGAAAAAAATATTTTTGAAATTTTCAAATTATGAATGCATGATAAAGGAACAAAAGGAAAATCTTTTTGATGTTTTTGAGAAAATGAGTGCGAAAGGTAAAAAATCTTTTTGAATTTTTGAATTGTAAAGAAAAAAAATTAAAAGTCATAAAGAACTCTAAAAATTACGAAACTCTCTCTTTTTTTTCTTTTTGACTCACTTTTCTTTTTATTTTTTTTCAACATTTTCTTGTCTACACACTTTACTTCTAACACATGATTTCATCAAATCGGTTCATCAAATGACAATGCTACACTCAAAGATGCAACATTTAGCATGTAGGGATGCTTTAGAGGCGAGTCTCCTACAAAAGACCAAGTGAGTCCCGTTAGGTCTCAATATGATGCAGATAAATATGACCTAAAGGCTAACCTACGTTGGAGTTTACTAACAAGGCCGTTCAGGGGAGCACATGATCTATAGTGGATGCTTTTCTTTCCACCCACTCCATATGTCCGACGGCTCCCCATCCTAAAATAAGGGTGACTCAACTAGAGTTTGTGTGCATGATGTGCACTCTAGAATTTATTGGAAAAAGAATTGACTCGGGTTATGCACATGATTGTAATGCCCCGCATTTCGGGCTATAAGATAGACCATAATTCCGATGTGTTGATAAATTTAGAAGCCATAAATCCTATGCCAATACGGCATGTTAATTATTTGTGTAGCATGTGAATCCATTCAAGGTTGAATTTAGACCATAGGGGTCATCTGACTCAAGGACAAGTTGAAAACTACTTCGACCGATTAAGCTTAAGTAGACATTATAATTTGTGTCAACTTCTATCTACCATGACTCTTTCTATATGTCGAATTATAAACCCTACTATATGGAAAATTATAGGTTTCCGAATTAGCTTTCCAACGATACCAATTTTGCTAAAATCCGGAACCCGAGCAAGAAGATATGGCCTTTTAAAGTGATATGCGTTGCCTAACCAATCGCCCATGGCCACTGGAAAGCAGAGGCGATAGACTAGGCGGCGCCTATGTAAACATAGGTGATAGCCTAGGCGGCGCCTATGTAAACATAGGCGATGGAATGGGCGGTGCCTATGTAAAGATTTCAAGTGACTTATATACTCCGTTTTTGGGGAAAAATTGCCCTTTTCCACCCTTACTTAGCCCTAAAACACGAAATTCAGTTCCCAGGACCCCAAAATACACCTTCATTCATCAAAAGTGCTCAAGAATTCTCCTTAGGGTTTCAAAATAAAAACCCAAGCAACTCAAGATTCAACCTGGGGTTTTAGAAACTAATCGCATATTTGGAATCCCTAAAACATAGGATTCAAGAAGTACCTAGAATTTTTGCATATAGAGGTACATGGGGTTATCTCAAAAATCTCATGGGCTTTAAAAATTAATGTTTTCAAAATGGGGGTTTTGAAATTATGAATATGATATGTTTTAAATGTTTTATGATATTGATTTGGTAATTAGGCCTATTCCAAGGTGATTTAATATATTATATAAGGATATGCATGTGTTTCATAATGATGATAAATTGAGAGCATGATTTACACGGAATACCTCACTTGATGTGATATTGTTTTAAGTTTTCACGTGATATGAATCATTTGAAATTATCTTGAAATGCATGTCATGAAATGTCTACAAATATCATGTTTTGGATATGGGTTTTGACTTTCAAAGAGAGGGTTGTTTTGTTCATGTTGAAATATATTGCATATTATGATTGAACGAAGAGAATGATATGATACTGATTGACTTATAAGTTGGGTATAATGATACCCTACAGAGTATGACATGTGATTGATTTGAACAAAGTTTGAATGCATTTATTTTCATGAGAAAGGTGGATGCCCGAAGAAGGCGTTTGAGTGAAAGGGCTCAATCACTGGAAACCGTAGTTTCCAATGCGGGTCATATGATATTGTATCCTACATGGGAGGATAATAAAATAATTGGGAAAACTCACATGGGGGGTATAACAACTCCAAATCTAGGCGGCTACTTGGATTGGAGGCTTGGCCAATGAGCACCAGAGACGGATTTCACATAGTCGTGGAATTACAATTGTAGGGTATTCCACCTAGTTCAAATTGCATTACACTGGTATTGAAAAATATTACATTATGCCCATGTGTTTTCAAATAATTTGATATGAAAATGCTTTATAATGGCTATCACCTATATTGTGTAAAAATATTATATTTTTGTTTTGATTTCTCTGCATACCAGTACTTTTTTATTGACCCCCTCTCCTCCCAAGTTTGGAGGCACAATCTAGGGGTCCTGACAACCAGTAGATTTCCTTTTGATAGATCGCAGAATCTAGTGGTGAGCCTTTTGTATTTTGGAAGGCCTAATGTCTGCAGTTTAATTTATCATTTATTAGTTTTGGGTCTACTGGGGGCCTTGTCCCAATTTTCGGATAGACATTTGTTTTAGTCTTGTAGTAAAGATTTTGCAGACGTTATAGAGATGTTGTGTTGAGATTTTGGGACATTATTCCCCATCATTTATTTTGCATGATTTCTTGACCATGTTTCCATTATATTGTGTATCTTCCATATTTCTCTTATCGTATGAATTGTGTGCATGATTACCAGACAAATAGGGGCATTTTAGGCCTCATGGTTTAGAATACTCTTTATGGCCAGGGCCCCGGCTCGGGTTGTGACAGACATCGTATCAAAGCACGGTACATAGTTCCAGGGTGTCTGCGAAATCATATTGGGTAGAGTCCTATTTATGGGTGTGTAGCGTGCCACAGTTATATGCATGAGGCTGCTAGGCGTTTAGGAAATGTTTCCCTTCTTTGTGATTTAGTTCGTGCTTCAGAGTTTGAACTGTCCCCTAATCAATGATCACTTGTATTTCAGAAACATAGTTATGCCTCTACGTCGTATCATCGATCAGAATGCTTAGGAAGACAAGGTCCGTACCACCCATGGGATGCTGACCCATAACTGAGCTCACACTCCAGAACTTCTCCCTACTCTAGGAGCCCCTTCAGTCTCGACCAGTCCACCTCGAGCTCTGCAGACTAATGTCAACCGTCCCCCAACTTCTTAGGGAGATATTTCAAATGCAGAATCAGACGGTATATTCATATGCTAACACAGTTAGTAGCTAACTAGGCTCAACGATCGGAAGATGTTGGGTCTGTATCTATTATGTTTGAGGCTACTAGGGTCGGACATTTCATAAAGATGAAATCACCTAAGTTCACTGGCACCAAGGTGGAGGAAGATCCACAGGAGTTCATGGATGAGATGGAAAAAATCTTTAAGGTAATGCATGTCGATGAGGTTGAAGGGGTGGAACTGGAAACTTATCAGCTCAAGGATGTTGTGAATCAGTGGTATGTCGACTAGAAGGATACAAAAGGTAAGAGTGCTGAGCCCACAATTTGGGGCGAGTTTGTTGAAGCTTTCCTTGATCGATTATTTCCTCTAGAGTTGAGGGAGGCCAAGGTGGAAGAGTTTATGAATCTGAAGCAGGGCAGTATGAATGTCCAGGAGTACATTTTGAAGTTTAATAAACTAGCCCGCTATGCACCAGAGTTGACTAGTAATATGAGAGCCTGGATGATGAAATTTGCATCCGGCCTTGCTAATAACCTAGTACTTGAGTGCCAGGGGGCTATGTTGAACAAGTATTTATACTGTGCTCGGCTAACCATTCATATGTAGTAGATAGAAGAGAAGAAAAAGAAAATTTCAAAAACAAGAGAGAAAGACAGGCAAGCAAAAAGAGCCAAAACCACGGATTAGAATCACAGCCAGCCACGGGGCGGCAACTGGGGAAATAGATGGCAAAAGAAGAAGTCATAGAGTAATGCACAGTCAGCTGCCAGCGTCCCAGCGCCCAAACCACCAGCAGACAGACCATCGTAGAGTTTTTAGACTCCTCATGGATTAAGAGTCCCAGATACTCAATCATAGGGCAGTGTGGCCCAACAACGTTGTACTCATCCACAGTGCGAGACTTGTGGGAAGAATCACTCAGGGAGGTGTTATTTTGAGGGAAAAAATTGTTATACTTGTGGCAAGGTGGGACAACTTCAGAGAAATTGCTCTTCTGCTAGAGGAAATATAAGGGGGACTAGGCCCCAAGCTGCCCCCATGGCTCTTCCTCCTAAGGGTTCCCCTTCAGCTACCGGGAGCGATCACAACCGGTCATATTCTTTGACTAACCGCCAGGAGGTGGAAGCTTCACTAGATGTTATCACCGATTCGTTACAAAATTTTTCTTGTGATGTCTAAGTATTGCTTGATCCCAGGTCTACTTTATCTTATGTTACCCCCTATGTGGATATTGGTTTTGGGTTTGATCCCAAAGTCATTGAAGAACCCTTCACTGTTTCCACTCTAGTAGGTGATACTATTATTGCTAGAAGGGTTTATAGAAGTTGTGTTGTGTCTATTCTTAGTAGGGATATTATGGTTGACCTTGTAGAACTTGATATGGTAGACTTTGATACCATCCTTAGGATGGACTGACTCCATTCGTGTTATACCACCCTTGATTCCAGAACCCAAAAGGTCACTTTTTCTTTTTCAAATGAGACATCAATTGTATGGGTAGGGAGTTTTGTGGAACCTAGAGGTTACTTTATCTCTTATCTAAGAGCCCGAAAGATTATCTCCAAAGACTATATGTACCATCTAATCCGAGTAAAAGATTTAAGAGTTGAAAATCTTTCTTTTCAGTCAGTCCTTGTAGTGAATGAGTTTCCAAAAATCTTTACCGAAGATCTCCCAGGGATACCACCTGATAGGGAAATAGATTTTGGCATCGATATATTGCCAGACAGTCATCCTATTTCTATTCTGCCATATAGATTGGCTCTTGCAGAACTGAAAGAGTTAAAAGAGCAGTTGGCAGACGTTCTAGATAAGGTATTTGCCCTAGTGTGTCCCCTTGGGGTGCACCTGTACTTTTCATGTGAAATAAAGATGGTTCCCTTCGTATGTGCATAGACTATCGTCAGTTGAATAATGTCACGATTAAAAACAAGTATCCTCTTCCTAGGATTGATGATCCTTTTAACCAGCTTCAGGGTGCTAAGTGTTTTTCAAAAATAGATCTTCATTTGGGTTATCATCAATTGAAAGTTAGGGAGTCAGACGTTCCCAAGACAGACTTTCGAACCCGATATGGTCACTATGATTTTTTAGTCATGTCTTTTGGGTTGAGTAATGCCCCTGCAGCCTTCATGGATCTTATGAATAGAGTATTTCTTTAGTTTCTTGACTTGTTCATCAGTGTATTTTGATGATATCCTGATCTATTCTAAGAGTAAAGAGGATCACGCCAATCACCTCCGAATTATTCTTCAGACCCTTAAGGATCATCAGCTGTATGCCAAATTTTCTAACTTTGAATTCTAGTTAGATGCTATTGCCTTCTTAGGGCATATTATGTCCAGTGACGGGATAAGAGTGGATCCCCAGGAATTTGAAGCTGTGAGAAAATGGACCAGACCCATGACTCTAATCGATGTTCAGAGCTTCTTGGGTTTGGTGGGGGTATTAGAGAAGGTTCGCAGAGATTTTTCCTCCATAGATGCTCCTTTTACTAAAATGGCTTAGAAAAAGATGAAGTTTGTGTAGTCTGACTTATGTGAAAATAGTTTTGAGAAGTTGAAGGAAAAGCTGACTACTACTCCTGTTTTGACCCTTCCCGAGGGTGTAGATGGTTTTGTGGTTTATTTTGATGTGTCCCGTGTGGGACTTGGTTGTGTATTGATGCAGCATGGTAAGGTGATAGCTTATGCATCTAGGCAGTTAAAGGTGTATGAGTGCAATTAACCCACTCATGACTTGGAGTTAGCAGCCATGTTGTTTGCACTTAGAATATGGAGGAAGTACCTCTATTGAGTGTATGTTGAGATTTATACCTACCATAAGAGTTTTCAGTATGTTTTCTCGCAGAAAGAATTGAACCTCAGGCAGAGGCGTTGGATGGAACATTTGAAAGACTATGATATGAGTCTGTAATACCATCTGGGCAAGGGAAATGTTGTAGTCAACGCCCTCAGCAGGTTGTCTGTGGGTAGCTTTTCTCATGTAGAAGAAGAAAAGAAAGAGATGGTGAAGGATATTCACCGCCTTGCAAATCTAGAAGTGCGACTCATAGATTACGAAGATGGAGGGGTAATTGTTCATGAGTTATCTAAGCCATCCCTTTGTACTGAAGTTAAGGAGAAGAAGGTTGAAGATCCCATCTTGATGCAAATCAAGAAAGATGTGGGTCAAGAAAAGGTTATGTCATTTGAAATTGGTGGTGATGGTATTCTGAGCTTTTAGGGTAGATTGTGCGTTCTGAATGTTGATGGGCTACGGTAAAGAATCCTTAATGAGGTGCACACTTTGAGGTATGTCGTTCACCCAGGCTCTACTAAGATGTACCATGATCTGAAAACCTTGTATTGGTGGAATAACATAAAATGTGATGTAGCTGATTTTGTGTCCAAGTGTTTGAACTGTCAACAAGTGAAGGTAGAACACATGAGGCCAGGTGGTACTTTCCAAGAGATAGCCCTGCCTTTATGGAAGTGGGAGATGATAAAAATGGACTTTATTATAGCACTTCCGAGATCCCGAAACCAGTATGATTCTATATGGGTGATTGTAGATTGGTTGACAAAGTCATCCCACTTTTTGCCTGTGAGGACTAATTATTCGGGAGAGGGTTATGCTAATATTTACATTAAGGAGATAGTTCTCTTTCATGGGGCACCAGTGTCCATTATATCCGATAGAGGTACACAGTTTTCATCTCAGTTCTAGAGAACCTTTCAGAAGGGTTTAGGTACACAAGTGAGTTTGAGCAGAACTTTCCACCCTCAGACAGATGGGCAACCTGAGCATACCATTCAGACCCTCTAGGATATTTTTAGGGCATGCATCATTGATTTCAAAGTTAGTTGGGTAGATCACCTGCCACTGGTTGAATTTGCTTACAATAATAGTTACCATGCTAGCATCATGATGGCTCCTTTTGAGGCCTTGTATAGAAGGAGATGTAGGTCTGTGATAGGATGATATGAAATGCGTGAGACCTAGTTATATGGGCCTGATCTTGCTCATCAGGCGATGGAGAAAGTGAAGATCATTAGAGAACGAGTCAAGACTGCTCAGAGTTGTCAGAAGTCCTATGCCGATGTTTGAAGAAGAGAACTAGAGTTTGAATTTGGTGATTGGATGTTTCTCAAGGTTTCTCATATGAAGGGAGTTATGCTATTTGGAAAAAGGGGTAAATTGAGCCCTCGCTATATAGGGCCATATCAGATTTTGAGAAAGATTGTTGCAGTTGCTTATGAGCTAGAATTGCCTGCAACTTTGGGTTCCGTTCATTCAGTATTCCATGTCTCCATGTTGAAGAAATGCATTAGATATTATTCTTTGGTATTGCTAGTAGAGGGTGTCAATGTGACAGATTCCTTGTCTTAAGAAGAAGAGCCCGTTGAAATTTTAGATTGCCAAGTTCGAAAGCTGAGGAACAAAGAGATAGCCCCAGTAAATGTACTGTGGAGGATTCAGAAAGTCGAAGAAGCAACTTGGAAGTCAGTAGATGACATGAGAATTATATATCCCAATTTTTTTGCTTCGATGGAGGAGGAGACAGAAGGTAATATTCCTATCTTATCTTTCCTAGTCGTTTATTATGCTTGAAAATCGTGTCTGTTTATGTCCCGCATCATCATTCGGGGATGAATGATCCTAAGGGGGGATAATGTAACGCCCCGTATTTTTGGCTACATAATAGACCATGATTTCGATGTGTTGATAAATCCCAAATCCATAAATCCTATGCCAATACGGCATGTTAATTATTTGTGTAGCATGTGAATCCATTCAAACTTGAATTTAGACCATAGGGGTCATCTGACTCAAGGGCGAGTTGAAAACTACTTCGACCGATTAAGCTTAAGTGGACATTATAATTTGTGTTAACTTCTATTGGCCATCACTCTTTGTATATGTCGAATTAGAAAGCTTACTATGTGTAGAATGATAGGTTCCGAGTTAGCTTTCCAACGATACCAATTTTGCTAAAATTCGGCACCCGAGCAAGAAGTTATGGCCTTTCAAAGTGATGTACGTTGCCTAACCAATCGCCCATGGCCACTGGAAAGCATAGGCGGCACCTATGTAAACATAGGAGATAGCCTAGGCGGCGCGCCTATGTAAACATAGGCGATGGAATGGGTGGTGGCTATGTAAAGATTTCAAGTGACTTATACTCTCCGTTCTTGGGGCAAAATGGTCCTTTTCCACCCTTACTTAGTCCTAAAACACGAAATTCAGTTCCAAGGACCCAAAAATGCACCTTCAGTCATCAAAAGTGCTAAAGGATTCTCCTTAGGGTTTCAAAATAAAAACCTAAGCAACTCAAGATTCAAACGGGGGTTTTAGAAACTAATAACATATTTGGAATCCCCAGAACGTAGGCTTGAAGAAGCACCTATAATTTTCGCATATAGAGGTCCGTGGGGTTATCTCAAAAATCTCATGGGCTTTAAAAATTCATGTTTTCAAAATGGGGGTTTTGAAATTACGAATCTGATATGTTTTAAATGTTTTATGATATTGATTTGGTCTTTAGGCCTATTCCAAGGTGATTTGATATATTATATATGGATATGCATGTGTTTCATAATGATGATAAATTGAGAGAATGACTTACACGGAACCCCTCTCTTGATATGATATTGTTTTAAGTTTTCACGTGATATGAATCATTTGAAATCATCTTGAAATGCATGTCATGAAATGTCTAAAAATGTCATGATTTGGATATGGTTTGTGACTTTCAAATAGAGGGTTGTTTTATTCATGTTGAAATATATTGCATATGATCATTGAATGAAGAGAATGATATGATACCGATTGACATACAAATAGGGTATGACGATACCCTTTAGAGTATGACATATGATTGATTTGAACAAAGTTTGAATGCATTGATTTTCATGAGAAAGGTGGATGCCCGAAGAAGGCGTTTGAGTGAAAGGGCTCATCGCTGAAAATCGTAGTTGTCGATGTGGGTCATATGATATTGTATCCTATATGGGAGGATAATAAAATAATTGGGACATCTCACATGGGGGGATTCCCTGCAGTGTATTCATATGGGGGGTATACCTGCTCCAAATCCTGGCGGCTACTTGGATTTGAGGCTTAGCCGCCGAGCACCAGAGGCGGATTTTACATAGCCATGGAATTACAATTGCAGGGTATTCCACCTATCTCAAATCTCATTATACTGGAATTGAAAACTATTACATTATGCCCATGTGTTTTCAAATAATTTGATATGAAATTGCTTTATAATGGCTTTGCCTATATTGTGTAAAAATATTATATTTCTGTTTTGATTCCTCTGCGTACCAGTACTTTTGTATTGACCCCCTCTTCTTCCAGGTTCGGAGGCACAGTCTAGGGGTCCGGGCAACCTGTAGTTTTCCTTCC
This sequence comes from Capsicum annuum, assembly GCF_002878395.1. Classification (NCBI taxonomy): domain Eukaryota; kingdom Viridiplantae; phylum Streptophyta; class Magnoliopsida; order Solanales; family Solanaceae; genus Capsicum; species Capsicum annuum. The sequence continues at coordinate 352,697 of NW_025831995.1, read as the reverse complement.
GACAGATCGCAGAATCTAGTGGTGAGCCTTTTATATTTCGAAAGGCCTGATGTCTGCAGTTTAATTTATCATTTATTAGTTTTGGGTCTACTGGAGGCCTTATCCTAGTTTTTGAATAGACATTTGTTTTAGTCATATAGTAGAGATTTCGCAGACGTTATAGAGATGTTGTGTTCATATTTTGGGACACTATTCCCCATCATTTCTTTTGCATGATTCTTGACCATGTTTGCGTTATATTGTGTATCTTTCGCATTTCTCTTATCACATGAATTGTGTGCATGATTAAGAGACAGATAGGGGTATTTCGGGCCTCATGTTTTGGAATACTCATCACGGCTAGGGCCCTTGTTTGGGTAGTGACAATGATGCCAGATATAAAGCGGTACCGCATAAGAGAAAAACTGTAAACACATAGCACGTAAGGACTCATGTAATACCCTGAAAATTTAGACTAATATTAGAACCATGCTTTGAACTCATGATTATTAAATTTTAGTTCTTTGGTAGTGTTATGATCAGGTTTGATGCATATTAAGGCGTCAAAAATCTCATAGCTAATAGACGAATTAAAACATTCCTTACCGATTGAATTCTTGAGAAGGATATTGCCATAGTGAACTTCAAACGAGTATATATCTCATTATACTACTAATTATTGATTTCATGATCTACGAACCAATATATAATTGAATTATCTTTCCAACGATAATAATTTTGCCTAAATCTGATATCAGAGCAAAGAGTTAGGCCGATTGTACTCCAGCATGTCTGGCTGGGAAACTGGTGACGACAATTGTGACAGGGCGTCAGGACCGTGATGGCCTATCACCAATGTCGTCAGACCTGGGCAGATTTCTGACCTTGGTGATGACATTCTGCGACAATCCATCATGCCCGTAATGGCCTATTACCAATGTCGTCAACCTTAACTAGAAACTCAAAATTTCACCCTTTTGTGACGACAATTCCTGACGGCCTATCACTAACTTGATGACTTGTCACGAATGTCGTCAGCGATTTTTCCAAGCAACTGAGGGATGTTGTAGTAAGGGTATTTTGGTCTTTTTCCTTCACTTCCCATGACTTATAGCCCTCAAGGAGCATATTATCTTCCATTCTCTTTAGTTAAACATCTCAAAAAGCTCTCTCATACACTCTCAACCACAAGATTAGGGTTTCCTCTCAAGATCAAACCACTCAAGAATAAGACATAGGATTTTCATATAAGAGTCTATTTCAAGGAAATTTCTCTGTCAATCTTCACGAATTCTTAATCGAAGGTATGCGTAGTTTTCATCCATGGGTCCCTTTCATCCATGGACCTCAAGAATCATGTTTTAAATTATAAATTGTGATTTCCTTGTCGCGTTATCACTATATTCATGCGGATGATTTTTGTTTGGATTTAGGGTTGTATCTTGATGTGTTTTCATGAAGCATGTGAATAGGTTAGTTGAAACCCATAAATTTTGGATGGATTAAGATGGTCGAATTGATAAATATACCTATGCCTTAAAAGAGTGCATGCAAGGTGTTTGATAAAATGCCTAAGGAACTAGAAATCATGTAATATAGCTAAATTGTGACTAAGTGAAGGATTCATGATATGCCCCCATGTTCGAACTATTTTCATGCTGATATTGTGTCTTATAAATGTTGTTGGGATGTTCATGAAATAGTCTTATGACATTATGCCATGCTTACTTGTAAATCCCACTTATGTACTAAATGTATGATATCCATGCACTTCATGGAATTCCCCAAGTTATGATATTATGGATTGTTGATGTTGGTCACATACTAAAGTCATGTCATGTGTGTCAGTTACCTTCTATCGAGTCTTGGGGGTATTCATACCCAAAAGATATAGCTGTGTGCCTAGAGCCATGTATGTTTCATGATATTCAAAATCAAGCCATGATTCAGTAGAATTCAGTCAGTCAGGTGACTTAGGAAAACATCATAATATCAGTCAGTTATCAGATATCAGTAGTATTCTGTCAATCAATGGAATTCAGTCAGCTCAGTACATGTTTAGTCAGGAATACACATAGTCAGATGAGGGTGTGATTCTTAACAGTCATCCTTATGTTTTAGAACTATGTAGCTAGCATAGGTTGAGACATCAACACTGTTAGATGAGGGTTGATGAGGTGTCTTAGCACTGTCAGATGTGGGCCTCACCATTCTCTTTTGGAAACACTATCAGATGAGGGTTACCCACAGTTGTCTTTAACAGTGGCGCAGTATTGACACCCTTCTAGTCAGGGCAGAGATCGGACCCCAGCTTAGCCATAATGGCACCTATAGGGACATGTTGGTTAAACAACTACCTCCCACAGTTTCAGAATTAATCTCAGTAAAAGAATTCAGATAGTTCCATCAGATTCAGGACTGTCAGATACAGTCGCCCATGTTATTAGAACTACAGTATCAGTCATGTTAGTCATCAGTAAACCATGTATTAGTATACTGGTCTAGCTATTATGCACCCACAATTTCAGTTACTATGTATGCTTATTTGTACTCTTACGTCCAAATCAGTCAGTCATTTAGCATTGGTCATGCATGTAAAACCTATTTATATTTAGCCTACCTCACTCGTATACTCAGTACATTCCCACGTACTTATGCATTTTCTCTATGGTGCTTTCTTTTCATGTTACACCATAGGTCCACAGATATGAGCTATAGATCAGCAGTAGCAGTACCATTTCCAGTCGCAGAGTTACAGTGAGTCCTCTTCATTCGAGGATAATATGATTTGATTCATTATTTATTTCAGTTAGTTTTTAGTTTTACAGAGTTAGTTGGAGACATATTCCTTCAACTCCTTATTTAGACAGTTTAGAGGCTTTCCAAACTATAACATGTCAGAACGTTATTTCAGATTTATTTTGGTATTGTTATACCGTTTATAGATATTATCACATTAGATGTTTATTCAGATTTGAACTGTATGGCTATTCAGTACATATTTCGGCATTTTCATGTTATAATATGCAGTATACAGGTACAAATATCAGTCATGGGTTAGCTTGTGGACCTTCGGGGTTATGAGCACCATGGAGCACCCCGATTTAGAAATTTGGGGCGTTACAAACTTTGTATCAGAGCCTAAGGTTCAATAGTATCCTTGGAAGTTTGGAAACCGCATCTAGTAAAATCTTGTACATGGGTGTGTTGCATGCCACATTTATTTATAGGAGGCTACGAGATGTTTTAGGAACCGTATCCCTTGTTCAGTATCCATGTCGTTCTAGTGAGCATAATCTGAAGTAACCTCCCAGTCTAATCCGTTCTTCTCTTATTTTAGAATATGCCTCCAAAGAGAAGAAACCAGCCTACTTCTCAGCCCAAAGACCCTTTGGGTAAACATGTTTCTCATGCAGAGTTCAGAACTACATTTACCACTCTTGCCCAGTCTGTAGCTGCCCAGAATGAACGACCAACTATCGTTCCAACCAATCTAGTAGTCAACTCATCCGCATCTAGGATTTGGGACTTTACCCGAATGAACCCTCCGTCTTTCTTCGGGTCTAAGTCTGATGAAGACCGACAGGAATTCATTGACCAAGTTCTGAAGTTCATAGATATCATGGGTGTTACTTCTATTAAGAGTGATGAGTTAGTCGCATATCAGTTGCAAGATGTGGCTCATACTTGGTACAAATAGTAGAAGTCTGAGAGGGTAGATGATGAAGGTGTCACGACCCGAACCGGGGCCCTAGCCGTGATGAGCATTCTCGAACCCAAAGTCCTGGAATGCCCTCTGTCTATCTAGTAATCATGCACATAATTCATATGATCAAAGTAATACGGAATAGACACAATAATACGAAAACATGGTCAACAATTTAAAACAGTTAAAGACCTGAAAACATGCCCAACAATATTTAATAAACATCAACAACAGTCTGCAAAATCTCTACTGATATACTATTTGAATAACTGGGACAAGGCCCCTAACATACAAAAACCATACTAAAATAAAAACCTAAATGACTAGGCCTATTAAAGAAAAGAAGGCTTACCAATTGAACTCTAAGACAACCCTGTCTGTAGACTCTACTGAGGATATGGACCGCTAGACTACGCCTCAGTACCTGGGAGGAAGGGGGTGGGGTCAACATAGTTGTACTGGCACACGAAGAAATCAAAAATAGAGTAATTGAACATATATATGTGTATAATACGTGAGAGAAAATTTTCATCAAACATTATGCATAAAATAGTTTCTGAAAAACACATGGGCACCTTCGGTAAACATGTAACCTGTCTGTAAATCTCAAACTCTGATCTGTGTATTACTTCTCAGTTACGTGGTATTCCCTACAAGTATGATATTCCACGGGCGATATGGAATCCGCCATTGACTCGACGGGGAAGCCTCCAACCCGAGTATGCCGCAAGGGTTGGAGTTCCTTAAACTGCTACGCCACAGACACTTAAGTCAGCATATAATAATATACCCGGGTTGGCAAACCACGGTTTTAGGAAATGAGTTGCTTGAACTCAAGCCCTCTTCAGGGAACCACCTAACATTTCTGTATGCCCATTTTTAAATTTTTCTATACATGGAACATTCTGAACATCTAAAATCATGATAGTCTGAAATGTCTATTAGTCTGAGTCTGATATGGCATTGGTCTGAATTCGTATCGTTATACCAAGACTTGCAAGTCATGATTTCTGAGCCATAATACATTAACCTAAATCTTTCATTTCAAGCATAATTTAGACCACCAAATATATGCAACCGATATAGAAGATTTCGTATTTCGAAACTTAAGTCAAAATCATGCAAAAACTTCATCAACATGTGGTGGTCTAGTGCCTTTAGCAAATCCATGCACTATTTCATTACATGCATTATGAACATTAAACATTCATGCTAGATTCCCTCTTTAGTGATTTAAAATCACCTTTAAATTATGACAAGAGTTCAATCATTTCATATAGTGCTTTTCAAGGATGCATTGCAAAACAATTCATATGCTATGAGAAATCTAAAAAAATTCATAAGAAGAGGGAATTCACCGAAAATCATGCTCTCAAAAAGAATTCATTCTTAAATACATGGTTTCATACATTCATATCTCAAATCACTTTGGGAAAGGTCAAAAGACCAAAACAATGATGTTAAAACATTTAATACATGAATATATACATAGATTCAAAAACCCATTCTAAACTATGATTTTTCTATGCCCATGAGAATTTAGGAAAACCCCGTGTACCTCTATTTCAGAAAATAATGGGTTCTTCTTGAAGCCTGTGGATTGGGGATTCCGAATCTCTAATCAATTTTGAAAACCCACGGCTAAATCTTGATTTATTTGGGATTTTAGTTTTAAACCCTTGGGAGTGTTCTTGAGAATTTTTAGATTAATGTGGATGTATTTGGAGAATTGGGGACTGACTTTCGTGTTTATGACTGAATAAAGGTGGGAAAAGGACCATTTTGGCCCAAAAATGGAGTGTTTAAGTCACTTGAAACCATAAGATATGCACCGCATATGATATCGCCTATATTTACATAGGCGCCGCATATGATATCACCTATATTTAAATAGGCGCTACATATGATATCGCATATGCTTTCCAGTGGCCATGTGAGATTGGTGGGGGGACGCATCCTACTTTGAAAGGCCATAACTTCCTATTTGGGTGTCGAATTTTAGGAAAATTGGTATTGTTGGAAAGTTAACTCGAAGACCTATCATTTGAAACATAGTAGGCTCTCTAATTCGACATATACAAAGATTTATGGTGAATGGAATCTGACACAAATTACAACGTCCACTAACACTTAATCGATCGAAATAGTTTCAACTCGTCCTTTAGTTGAAGGACCTCTATGGTCTAAATTCATGCTCAAATGGATTCATATACTACATAGTTGATTTACATGCCAAATTGGCATAGGATTTAAGGATCTGGGATTATCAACGTGTCAGTGTCAAGGTTTTTATTCTAGCCCGAAATGCGGGGAGTTACATTATCTCCCCCTTGGGATCATTCATCCTCGAATGATGGATAGAATGTCGAAGTCTTAAGGGTATGGGATAACGCGGACATGATATGTTCCCTAAAAAAGAACACACTAATCGAAAACATGACTATAAGATTGGAACTACTGATGTTTTAAATGCTTATGCCAGACATGCATATCCGAGGCATGGAATAGACAACTGAAGCTACTCATAGGCTGAATTCTCATAATGAATCATGTATATCTGATGCATGGATTTGTGACCGAGTTGTTCTTATGAATGAAGGACTGAATACACTGATAAGCTGAACATTTCTATTGAACATGGATTTCTAAGGCATGCATATCTGACTGAACTAACGTATGAACGTATGGCTAAATACGCAATAATAACTGATGTGAACCTTGTAATAAGAATCTATGGATGCAATTGAATGGGGTATCTCCCCCTTGGTACCGTATGTCCCTCTATGAATGCTCAATTCACTAAGATACTCGAAAAACTGAGGCGATGCACATGGCACCTATGAATTGAATCATAACTGAACATCTAGAATCTGAATTTAATGCATGATGCATGAAATGGGCTATACTCGTAATTATTGGTATACTCTATCTTGGAATAGTAGCATGTCTGAGATTTCGAGTAGCATGAATAAGTGCAAAGACGAGAAAACAAGTCATGCGAATCTGACTGCTACACTAACTTATTGGCCATACGTATTGAATTATACTACACCCTCATACTTAACTGGAGTATCTCTTCAGTACAATTCTCTAAAAAAATTCTAGCAGTAATAGGGAGCCATGAATCTTGGGTATGGATTACCCAAGACATCCAACTGAGGAATCACCACATTGACACTACTCTACAGTCTAGAACGTAGGCATTTAACTCCTTAATTAGGATATAATTACCAGGCCTTTGGCATTACAACTTCTTACTTTCAAGCTTAGCACACTTCTCGAATATCACTTAACTATACTATTCTCCTTAAATATCATATTCATTCAACTCAGCTTAAAATTCTCATATGAGCATTGACAAATCTTTCTACTAATGTTGAAAATAACTTAATCCCTTTTCCGAGATCAAGCCTAACTCTAAGTCACAAAAATACAACATGCCACACCATGCTATTATTCTAAATCATATGATGCAATCTTGTATATCTCCTTTAAAGATCACATCCTAAGTATAACATGCCTTACCACTTCAATGACTACTCTGAACTTTTACTATGAAGTCGGTAGTGCATATAGCGTTCCTTTACAACAATCTCAACATGTCATTCAAGCCTATCTTTATAACCACATATGAACTTCAAAGCAAACACTCATAAAGGCATACTTCACATATTCTCTAAACCACTATCAATATCACTCCCATGAGCTACCCCAAGAACATACACATACAAAATTCCACTAACCATCACATAAATAAAAACTTGGCCCTGAATATTACTTTATACTTATGGCCTTATCTAACCAAGCGTACTATGATCTTCCATCAACAAGGAATAATTACTCACCACCACTATCATCGCATAAGGAGGAGTCACAAAAAAGGTTAGAACATAAGATTTGGAGGCATGGAATGATACTATATGAAGCTTGACACTCATCCGAGGCCTGAGGAATAGCAAAACAACAACAGGGACTCACCAAAGCGCTCTGAATTTAGGGTATTCATTGCTATAAGCTGAATCTCGCCAATCATTTGGCGTAAAACATAAGTTATGGAAATGGAGAAAATTATAAAGAGTGAGTACATGACTCTCTATTATATGTATGAACGTGAACTGATCATGGAACTAAATCGTAAAGCATGAGTAGGTATTAGGATCACTAAGAAATACTGAGATAGGAATGGGTTGAGATTCACCCTTACTTTTTGATATTCTATATCATAATGACATCACTATAAGAATTTGAGAGTCTTACTTAGTTATTCGTTTAGGCATCTCCCCCTTAGGTTCAAGCCATCATCTTTAAGTTTTGGGAGGTACCTTACTACTTTAAACTTTACTTCACTCACTGCACTCTGGGTTCTGAAATATGACAATACACAAAATTAATAAAACTTAACCCGAAAGACCACACATAAGTGCGGAACGTCCACTGCTAATACTACCTCCTGAGGCACACTCTATCATTCTGTAACCCCAATAGTCATCATCTATTACTCAAACATTTACTAACTTTGAATCTTCATGAGTATCCCCAAAGTTAAAGTGCACACCCTTTAGTGCCTCTACTCTTATTTCTATTAGCACAAATTTCAAGGACTCGAGCTTAGATTATAACACCTAACATGGGTATCACCAAGTCTTCAATGAGACACTCTATTTATATCATAGTCTACCAACATAGCAACTTCAAACTTATTTTCCTCTACTATGAGAATCAATTTCATATCAAAAGGCTCAACGCTATTAATCAAAGGTTCTTAACTTGGCTATTTAGAACACCATATACCATCTAGCTAGTCTTTTTCCACCTAGTAACTCAACGGTACCAGTATCCACACACAACATGTAATAACCTTAGAAAAATACTACAACTTCATACCACCGTGGACATACTTCTACATCACATATACTAAACTTAGGCATTTGCATACACTATTCAAGCGTATAGATCACTTCCACATAACTAGTATCACTAACCAAGGAATCATCACATCCACCTCCATGGCCATCAATTGTTTCAAACTTAATGTCTAGTGCTAAACATGATTTACAACCAACCTTACACACAATCCTCACTTAGAAACTATGAAATAAACATCAAGAAACACTAGTACACTAGAACTTCATAACCACAACAATCGATCATGACCTTATGGTTTTCCATGTCATAATCCATTAGCACGTACTATTTCAACACATCAAGCTTACAAATATAATCCCATGAAACATGTATCATCAATCTCTTGCCACTATTCACCACCGCATCATTTAAAGTTAAGCCTATAGTCTAGCATCAATCATTTACCACCAATGAAGAGTGCAACATAATATAAATATACTAATTCTTTAAATTGGGATATTCTACTCAAATACTTCAAAAATACACTACATACTTTCTCACAAGTAGTATTAGTTTACAACTACCCATGAGAAGAAGGTTAAAGGGTAAGGTCACATTATAGACATGATCAACCTTAAGCTTATATTATAACCATACAATCTTATATACATATACGACTTTCTCACATCACACTTACGTATCCCAATGGGCATATAGACTTCCTTCAAATACCCTATATGACAATGAGTCTATACTCACAACCTACTGGCAAATCTATCCATTTTCATTCATAGACTATAAGGGGTTTCTATAACCACCTTAAATATCCACTCTGGGCTCTTTCTCTATTTTGAAAGAAAGAAAACAAATAACATTCTGAGTCAACACTTCCTCCATGGACTACCATACAATCCATAAATGGTACCACCATATTAGTCCACCACCTCAAAAGGGTAAATCATTCTCAAGCAACAGTTATTCAACTATAAATATTTAATCACAAAATTCACCCTCACTCTGACCTCTAACCCTGTGACTTCATATCATAAAATTCTTGGTCTAATTTCACTACCAATAGCTCATGACACTGACACTCTAACTTATATTACTACTCGGGTGGAAATATAGTTCCAACAAACACAAGAATAACAAGATGAACAACAAATTGCTAGTGAATCAAAATAGGCCTCACACTACTTCACTAGAATTTTTGTGTTTTGAAGAAGAATAAGATAAATAACAAGGAAACTATGCTAGTGAATCGAAATAGGCCTCACACGACTTCACTAGACTTTTGTTTTCAACAACATAATGATATCAAGATTACAAGAGATAGAAGCTTGATACACAATATTCAATGACTTAAGAATACACATCTTACTCTTGTCTTAACTGAACGCCTCATAAGAACAAGGTCACAATTTTACACTATGGAACTCCTCTCCCGTCCTTTGTGGGACTTCTAAAATTTTTGCTAGATAATCGGAGAATATCTAGAATGCCAGAGTAAGGAAGAAATTAAGATAACTTTTCTTTTCGTATGGGTGACACCATAGCACGAATTAGAGTATAAAGGAGGAACATTCTAACATTATAGCATGAACTAAAACATAAAGAAAGAGAGACATTCCTAAATGCCTTATAGCCTCCTGCTTATAAGTGAGACACGCTACACAACCATAAATAAGACTCTACCCGACGCGATTTTGTAGATACCCTAGGACCATGAACCGTGCTTTAATACCAAGTTTGTCATGACCCAAACCGAGGCCTTGACTGTGATGAGCTTTCCCAAACTCGAAGGCCTGAAATGCCCTCTGTCTATCTGGTAATTATGCACATAATTCATATGATCAAAGTAATACGGAATAGACACAATAATATAGAAACATGGTCAACAATTTAAAATAGTTAAAGGAAGGAAAACATGATCAACAATATTTAATAAACAACTGCAATAGTCTGCAAAATCTCTACTGACATACTATCTGAATAACTGGGACAAAGCCCCTAGCAGACCAAAAACCATACTGAAATAAATACCTAAATGACTAGGCCTTCCGAAGAAAAGAAGGCTCACCAACTGAACTCTGAGACAACCCTGTCTGTAGACTTACTGAGGATCTGGACCCCTAGACTATGCCTCAGTACCTAGGAGGAAGGAGGGGTCAGCACAATTGTACTTGCACGCAAAGCAATCAAAAATAGAGTAATTGAACATACATATATATATATATATATAATACGTGAGAACAAATTTTCATCAAACATTATGCATAAAACAGTTTCTAAAAAACACATGGGCACCTTCGAAAAACATGTAACCTCTCTGTAAGTCTCAAACTCCGATTTGTGTATTACTTCTAAGTTAGGTGGTATCCCCTACACGTTTGATATTCCATGGGCAATATGGAATCCTCCATTGACTTAGCGGGGATGTCTCCAACCCGAGTATGCTGCAAGGGTTGGAGTTCTTAAATCTGATACGCCACATGACACTTAAGTCAGCATATAATAATATACCCGGGTCGGCAAACCACAGTTTTAGGCAAGGAGTTGCTTCAACTCAAGCCCTCTTCAGGGAACCACCTAATATCTTTAGATGCCCATTTTTAACCTTTTCTATACATGTAACATTATGAATGTCTAAAATCATGATAGTCTGAAATGTCTATTAGTCTGAGTCTGATATTACATTGGTCAGAATTGGTATCGTCATACCAAGACTTGCATGTCATGATTTCTGAGCCATAATACATTAAGCTAAATATTTCATTTAAAGCATAATTTAGACCACCAAAGACATGCAACTGATATAGAAGATTTCGTATTTCGAAACTAAAGTCAAAATCATGCAAAAACTTCATCAACATATGGTGGTCTAGTGCCTTAAGAAAATCCATGCACTCTTTCATTACATGTATTATGAACATTAATCATTCAAGCTAGATTCCCTCTTAAGTGATTTAAAACCACCTTTAAATCATAACAAGAGTTCAATCATTTTATATAGTGCTTTTCAAGTATGCATTTCAAAATAATTCATATGCTATGAGAAATCTAGAAAAATTCATAATAAGAGGGAATTCACCGAAAATCATACTGTCAACAAGAAGTCATTCTTAAATACATGGTTTCATACATTTATATTCTCAAATCACTTTGGGAAAGGTCAAAATACCAAAACAATGATGTTAATACATTTAATACATGAATATATACATAGATTAAAAAACATCATTCTAAAACATGTTTTTTCTATGCCCATAAGAATTTAGGAAAACCCCGCGTACCTCTATTTCAGAAAATAACCGGTGCTTCTTAAAGCTTGTGGATTGGGTATTCCGAATCTCTAATCAATTTTGAAAACCCAAGGTTAAATCTTGATTTATTTGGGTTTTTAGTTTGAAGCTCTTGGGAGTATTCTTGAGAATTTTTAGATGAATGTGGATATATTTTGGAGAATTGGGGACTGAATTTCGTGTTTATGGCTGACTAAGGGTGGGAAAGGGACCCTTTTTCCCCAAAAATGGAGTGTTTAAGTCACTTGAAACCATAAGATATGCGCCGTATATGATATCACATATATCTACATAGGCGCCACATATGATATCTCCTATATTTACATAGGCTCCGCATATGATATTGCCTATATTTACATAGGCGCCACATATGATATTGCCTATATTTACATAGACGCTGCATATACTAGCGCATATGCTTTCCAGTGGCCATGTGTGATTGGTTAGGCGATGCATACTACTTTGAAATGCCATTACTTCCTGCTCCGGTGTCGGATTTTAGCTAAATTGATATCCTTGGAAAGTTAACTCAAAGACCTATCATTTAGCACATAGTAGGCTCTCTAATTCGACATATACAGAGAGTTATGGTCAATGGAAGCTGACACAAATTACAACGTCCACTAAAACTTAATCAATCGAAATAGTTTCAACTCGTCCTTGAGTTGAAGGACCTCTATGGTCTAAATTCATGCTCAAATGGATTCACATACTACATAATTGATTAACATTCCAAATTGGCATAGGATTTAATGCTCTGGGATTATCAATGCATCAGAGTCATGGTTTTTATTCTAGCCCAAAATGAGGGGTGTTACAGCAGGTCCTATTGAGTGGGAGTAATTTGTCATGGATTTCTTAGATATATTATTTCCCCAAGAGCTAAGAGAATCCAAAGTTCATGAGTTCATCAACCTCAGGCAGTGAAATATGATGGTTAGAGAGTATTCTCTCATATTTACTCAGTTAGCTAGATATGCCCCTCATGTGGTTACAGATACCTGGGCTAAGATGAGAAAGTTCGTGTTAGGGGTAAATAATAGTGTTGTAAATGAGTGTAGATCTGCGATACTTAACAGTGATATAAACTTAGCTAGATTCATGACCTATGCCTAGTAGATAGAGGAGCAAAAGGTTAGGGCTAGGGAGAGGCAGAATGAGAGAGCAAGATTAGGCAGTATCAGGTTTGCTCAGCCCAAATCAAAGGGAGGAAACCATTTACAGTTTCACCCCAAGTCTTCAGCTGCAGTTCACTCTTCCTCCAGTGCTCCAGCTCCTATGTTTAGAGATAGAGCACCAAGCTCTAAATCTTAGGACAGTGTTAGCAGTGCTCGAACTAATCCCCTATGTTAGACTTGCGGTAAGAACCACAAGGGTGTTTGTAGATTCGGTAGTGATGTTTTCTTAGGTTGTGGAAAAACAGGACACATAGTTAGAGATTATTCCCAGTTGGGTTATCAAAGTCATGAAAATCATTCCATAGCTTAGTTCGGTCGCCTGAACCAGCAAGGTGCCACTTCCAGTGCTACTAGTGGGCAACGTCCAAATAGAATCTATACTCTTCAGACTCAACATGATCAGGAAAATTCTCTTGATATTATTACTAGTACATTACGGATTTTCCACGTTCATGTTTATGCTTTGCTAGATTTAGGTGAATCCTCATCTTTTGTTACTCCCTTCATAGCAGGCGATTTTGGAATTAGTCCCGAAACTTGAGCATAGCCCTTTTCAGTATCTACCCCAGTGGTTAAAACCATCATAGCCCAACGGGTATATAGGAACTAACCGATTATGATATTTCAGAAATCCACATCAGCAGATTTAGTCAAATTAGAGATGACTTATTTCGATGTCATTCTCGACATGGATTAGCTTCATTCCTGCTATGCCACAGTCGAATGCAGAAATAGGATAGTTTAATTTTAGTTCCCGAATGAACCCATCCTTGAGTGGAAGGGTAGTACTTTAGTGTTCGGGGGTCATCTTATTTCCTAGCTTTAGGCAAGAAAAATAATTTCTAAGCTGTGTATGTACCATCTCGTGCATGTTAAAGATTCCAGTTCCAAATCTTCCAGTCTCGAATCAGTTCCAGTGGTTAATGAATATTCAAATGTATTTCCTGAAGATCTTTCCGGCATTCCTCCCGAAAAGAGAAGTAGACTTCGGTATTAATCTTCTTCCAGATACTCAGCCTATTTCTATTCCACCATATATGATGGCACTGGTAGAATTTAAGAAACTTAAATATCAGTAGAAGGATCTCTTAGATAAAGGATTCATTAGACCCAGCATTTCCCCATAGGGAGCACCAGTCTTATTTATGCTCAAGAAAGACGGTTATCTCAGGATGTGTATTGATTACCGTCAGCTCAACAAAGTTATGGTCAAGAATAAGTATCCTCTTCCTAGGATAGATGACTTATTTAACCAGCTTCAAGGTGCCAGTTATTTATCCAAATAGACCTCAGTTCAAGCTATCATCAGCTCAGAGTTAGAGAATGTGACATCCCGAAGACAACTTTTCGTACTTGGTATGGTCACTTCGAATTTCTAGTCAAGTCCTTTGGTCTTACGAATACCCCTGAAGCTTTCATGAATTGTGTATTCAAGTAGTACTTTGACATGTTTCTCATAGTCTTCATAGATGATATTCTGGTCTATTCCCGTACTGAGTGCGATCATTCAGACCATCTTAGGATTGTTCTTCAGACTCTCAAGGATCATCAGTTATTCACTAACTTCAGAAAGTGTTAATTTTGGATAAGATCATTAGCATTCCTTGGCCATATTATTTCCAGTGATGGCATTAGAGTAGATCCTCAGAAAACCGAAGCGGTAAGAAACTTGTCTCTCCCTATCTCTCCATTAGATATTAGGATTTTCTTGGGTTTACATGGCTATTAAAGATGGTTTGTTGAGGTATTTTCTTATTTTGCATCCCCTATGTCCAAATTGACTTAGAATAAGGTCTATTTTCAGTGGTCAAAACCTTGCCAGAAGGGTTTTTAGGAGTTGAACACTCGACTCACCTCAGCTCCAGTTTTAGCACTTCCCAACGGTTCTGATGGATTTGTAGTATATTGTGAGGCATCCATAGTATTTTTAGGTTGTGTCCTCATGCAGCATGGTAGGGTCATAGCCTACGCCTCTAGAAAGTTAAAGGCCCATGAGAAGAATTATCCTACTTATGATCTTGAGTTAGCAGCCGTAATTTTTACCTTTAAGATTTGGAGGCATTATCTATATGGTGTTCATGTAGACGTCATCACTGATCATAAGAGCCTCCAACATGTATTTTCTCAGAAATATCTCAACCTTCGTCAGAGAAGGTGTTCAGAGCTCTTGAAAGATTATGACATGGGTGTCTTTTACCATTCGGGTAAGGTCAATATTATGGCTGATGATCTAGTAGACTCTCCATGGGTAGTGTTTCTCACGTTGAGGATAGCAAGAAAAATATAGCCCAGGAGATTCATGAGCTTGCCAGACTAGGCGTTCGCTTAGTCAACTCTTCAGAGGGTGGTGTATGTGTTCAGATTAGTTCAGAGTCATCTCTAGTTTCCAAGGTAAAAGAGAAGTAGGACAGGGATACTAGGCTTGTCAAGATAAAAGAGTCAGTTCAGAGTCAAAAAGTAGAGGTTTTCTCCCAAAGGGGAGATGGTGTTCTTCGTGGTCAGGGTCGTCTGTGTGTTCCAGGAGTAGATGACTTGAGGCATCAAATTCTTGAAGAAACATATGGTGCATGATACTCTATTCATGCAGGGGCCACTAAGATGTACCGCAACTTGTGGGAGATCTATTGGTGGAGTGGGATGAAGAGAGACGTTTCAGAGTTTGTGGCTAAGTACTCTAGATGTTTCAGAGTTTGTGGCTAAGTACTCTACATATCAGTAGGTTAAGATAGAGCATTAGAAACCTAGTGATTCCATACAGGAGTTCACCATTCCTACTTGGAAGTAGGAAGAAGTGAACATGGACTTTGTGATGGGTTTTCCTAGAACTTGTCATCAACATGATTTAGTTTAGGTCATAGTAGACAGAATAACCAAGTCAGCTCATTTTTTTCCAGTTCGTACCTCTTATTCAGTTGAGGATTATGCCATACTCTATATCAGGGAGTTGGTTATATTACACGGCATTCCATTATCTATCATCTTAGAAAGAGGTACCCAGTTCACCTCTCACTTCTGGAAAGTATTCCAAAAGGGTCTTGGTACCCAAGTTCATCTCAGTAGATTATTTCATCCTCAGACAGATGGTCAAGCAGAAAGGACCATTCAGACTCTTGAAGATATGCTAAGAGCATGTGCAATTGATTTCAAGGGTTTTTGGGATGACTACTTGACTTTGATTGAATTTGCATATAATAATAGTTATCATTCCAGTATTCAGATGGCTCCATTTGAAGCTCTCTATTGTAGGAGATATAGATCTCTAATCGGTTGGTTCAAAGTTAGTGAGGCCTCATTCATAGGTTCTGACTTGGTATTCAATGCTTAGAGAAAGTTTAGTTGATCAGAGAGAGGCTCCAGGCTGCTCAGAACCAACATAAGACTTATACGGATGTTCGTAGAAAGGATGTCGAATTTGAGATCGATGACAATATCTGTCTCAAGATCTCTCCCATGAAGGGAGTGAAGAGATTCAGCAAGGAGGAAAATCTCAGTCCCTGATATGTCGGTCCCAACAAGATTCTCAGTTTCTTTGGCAAGGTAGCTTATGAGCTTGAATTACCTTCAGATCTAGCTTCAGTTCACCCAGTCTTCGATGTTTCTTTTCTCAAGAAGTGCATAGGTGACCCATCAGTTGTAGTCCCTATTCAGAGAGTAGATGTTTAGAATAGCTTCTCTTTTGAAGAGATTCCAGTCAAAATACTCGACTATCAAAATCGTAGGCTGAGGAAAAAAGAAGTCCCTCTAGTCAAGGTTCTTTGGCGAAATCAGCCTGAGGAGGGAGCTACTTGGAAAGTAGAAGCAGACATGCAAACCAAGTACCCTAATATTTTCTCCGCTAATTCAGACATAGCTCAAGGTAACCGTTTTACTTAATCTTATTTATTTACAAGTTCAAAATTCTAGTATAAACTTGGTATCAAGTACCATTGCATAGCTTATCATGGATTCATGAGTTGAGGTTATCAGTCATGCATCAGATATGCATGTTCAGTTGTGATATATTCAGTTTAGAATTCATTTAAGTACTAAAATCATGTTCCACTTGAGCATGATTAGTGTATGTGTCGTCTTATCATTTCTTCCCTCTCAATCAGTCATTATTCGAGGATGAATGTTTTCAACGGGGAGATATGGTAATACCCTGAAAATTCATACCAGTATTAGAACCATGCTTCGAACTCATGAGTATTAAATTTTAGTTCTTTGGTAGTGTTATGATCAGGTTTGATGCATATTAAGGCCTCAAATAACTTATAGCTAATAGGCCAATCAAAACATTCCTTACCAATTGAACTCTTGAGAAGGATATTGCCATAGTTAACTTCAAATGACCATATCTCTCGTTATAATATGAATTATTGATCTCATGACCTACCAACAAAAATACAATTGAATTATGTTTCAAACTATACAAATTTATCTTAAATCTAATATCGTAGTAAAAACTTATGCCCATTTTACTCCAGCATGTCTAGCTGGGAAACTGGTGACAACAATTTTGACAAGCCATCACGCCTATGACGGCCTATCACCAATGTTGTTAGACCTGGGCAGATTTCTGACCCTGGTGACAACATTTTGTGATGATCCATCACGCCCGTGTTGGCATATCACCAATGTCCTCAACCTTAACTAGAAACTCAATATTTCACCCTTTTATGACGACAGTTCATGGCGGCCTATCACTAACTTGACGGCTTTTCACGAATGTCGTCAGCTATTTTTCCCAGCAATTGAGGGACATTTTAGTAAGGGTATTTTGGTTTTTTTCCTTCACTTGCCACGACTTATAACCCTCAAGGAGCGTATTATCTTCCATTCTCTTTAGTTAAACATCTCAAAAAGCTCTCTCATACGCTCTCAACTAAAAAATTAGGGTTTCCTCTCAAGATCAAAACTCTCAATAACAAGCCCTTGGATTTTCATAGAAGAGTCTATTTCAAGGAAATTTCACCATCAATCTTCACGAATTCTTAATCTAAGGTATGCATAGTGTTCATCCATGGGTCCCTTTTATCCATGGAGCTCAAGAATCATGTTTTCAATTATAAATTGTGATCTCCTTGTCGTGTTATGACTATATTCATGTTGATGATTATTGTTTGGATTCAAGGTTGTATGTTAATGTATTTTAATGATGTATGTGAATAGGCTAGTTGAAACCCATAAATTTTGGATGGATTAAGATGGTTGAATTGATAAATATACCTAAGCCGTAAAAGAGTGCATACATGGTGTTTGATAAAATGCCTAAGAAACTAGAAATCTGAAATATAGCTAAATTATGACTAAGTGAAGATTCAAGATATGCCCCCATGTTCCTATGATTTTCATGTTGATATTGTGTCTTGTAAATGTTGTTGGGATGTTCATGAACTAGTCTCATGAGATTATGCCATGCTTACTTCTAAATCCTACTTATGTACAAAATGTATGATATCCATGCTCTTCATGGAATTCCCCAAGTTATAATATTATGGATTGTTGATGTTGGTCACGTACTCAGGTCATGTCATGTGTATCAGTTACCTTCTATCAAGTCCTGGGGGTATTCATACTCGAAAAATATAGCTGTGTGCCAAGAGCCATATCATGTTTCACGTTATTTAAAATTAAGCCATGATTCAGTAGAATTCAGTCAGTCAGGTGACTCAAGAAAACCTCATGATCTCAACAGTTATCATATATCAATAGTATTCTGTCAGCCAACGAAATTCAGTCAGCTCAGTACATGTTCAATCAGTTATTCATGTTCAGTATCTTTAGATGGGAGCAGAAGTTAGCACCGAGTGAACCCAAGAATGGGAACAAACACTGTCAGATGAGGGTGTGATTCTTAGCAGTCATCCTTACACTCCAGAACTATGTAGACAACATAGGTTGATACATCAACACTTTCAGATGAGGGTTGATGAGGTGGCTTAGCACTGTCAGATGAGGGCCCTACCATTCACTTTTGGGAATACTATCAGATGAGGGTTACCAACAGTTGTCTTTACTAGTGGTACGGTATTGACACCCTTCCAGTCAGGGCAGATATTGGACCCCAGTTTATCTATAATGGCAGATATAGGGGCGTGTCGGTTAAACAACTACCTCCCACAGTTTCAGAATCAGTCTTCGTAAAATAACTCAGATAGTTCATCAGATTCAGTACTGTCAGATACGGTCGCCCATGTTATCAGAACTATAGTATCAGTCATGTTAGTCATCAGTAAAACCTGTATTAGCATATAGTTCTATCTATCATGCACCCACAATTTTAGGTACTATGTATGCATGTTTGTACTCTTACGTCCATATCAGTCAGTCAGTTAGCATTGTTCATGCATATAAAACCTATTTATATTTAGCCTACCTCACTCGTATACTCAGTACATTCCCACGTACTAATGTATTTGCGTTATGGTGCTTTCTTTTCATGTTACACCATAGGTCCAGAGACACGAGATCCAGATCAGCTATAGCAGTAGCATTTCCAGTCATAGAGTTACAGTGAGTCCTCTTCATTTGAGGACAATATGATTTGATTCATTATTTATTTCAGTTAGTTTTTAGTTTTATGGAGTTAGTTGGAGACATGTTCCTTCAACTCCTTATTTTGACAGTTTAGAGGCTTTCCAGACTATAGCATTTCAGACAGTTATTTCAGATTTTTTTTGGTATTATCATATCAGATATTTATTCAGATTTGAGCCTTGTGGCCATTTACTACATGTTTTCGCATTTTCATGTTATATTATGCAGTATACAAGTATAGATATCAGTCATGAATTAGCTTGTGGCCCCTTCGGGGTCATGAGCACCGTGTAGCACCCCGTTTTAGAAAATTGGGGCGTTACAACTCAACAATGATAAAATAAACACAAAAAATAACACAAACAATGTTTATACACTAATAATGTCAAACTAAGACGATAAAACTCCAAAAATAAGCTTGAATTCTTAAAAGTTCCCAGAAGAGTCGCCAGAGCTGTCACACCCTTTTTTTAATTCCAAAAAGATTTGATTTTATGTTTCGAAAGGGTTTTTATTTTTAAAGTGAGAAAAAAGAAGATTTATTTTTGAAAAGTATTATTTATGTTCAAAACTCAGAGTCGCCACTTGGCATAAATCTAGTGTGCCAAGTCACCTTTGGAAATTCTTTTTTGAAAAATGATTTTGACTCTGACACTGATCCGCGAATAGAGATTCCAACTAAGGAATTCTGTTGACCGAGGGGAAGGTGTTAGGCACCCCTCGATCCCGTGGTTCGATCATGGTCGATTGGTAGAGTGTATTGGCTAATTTAACACTACGAATGTACAAACCAAATCAAAACACGTAAAAACAATCAGACAAACAAAAAAACAAAATGAATCACAAATATAGTGTCCAATTTGAGTTATACAATCCAAAAATAAAAAATATGAAAATATAAATACTATTCTAGATTAATCCTAAACTATTGTCCAATATTTTACCCGACTCCGCGGGCCTTCATCACGATAATTTCCCACTAAGATGATACGTTGGGGCATTCCCCGGTGAATAAATACAATGAGGCTCAGGGCATTTCCCATCTAAATGAATATATTTGAATTAAATACGATAAACTAGCAACAAACAATCACACGCACATTTAAACATTCAAAACATTCAATAAATACATCAGTCCTAGATTTTTACCTACCCGAACCTATATTGGCTATCCATTTCAACAAGTCATAAATCTATCACATTCATGCTTATTCTGAATTAAGCAACAATAAACCAAAGTTAATCTACATTCCACTTTTATCAATTTCTCCATTCCTACCCCGAACTCCCTTTCAATACAAAATTTCTACAATTGGTTATTTTAAACACCCACCTTCAATATGATATAACATTCATCATTCACATCACGCACAAAATAAGATAAAAATCATGATGATATGAATCAATCACACAAAAATCAAGAATTAACTAAGAACAAGATTAGAGAGATGGACCTTAAATTGAGTGTTTCGAACTCTGATTATTATTTGATCGAACTGTTTATTTCAAACCGAGCAGCTGACAAGAGCTCATGAACTGGACCTCATCGGAACCTCAACAAACAATGACATCTCCGCTTTTATCAATGACCCTTTTGTTTTTTACTGACCCGAAACAAAAAATCACAAGAGAAATAGACAAACAGATCAAAAACCAAGCCATTACTCGATAAAATTAAGAAAAACCATGAGATATGTTGCTGGATTTTTGACCCGATCTTTCCAGAATCTGCTGGTTTGGTCGCTGCTCTATATTTCGCAGCGATGGAGACCCGTTTCCGACTTCGATGGTTCCTGAATCCGCTGAACGAACACGAATTTCAGCAATTTTGAGATTAAACCGATCAAACAACGAATACAAACCAACTCAGGTGAAATTTCACTAAAAATCCAAGGAGACAATCAGATTTCCAAAAATCACTTCATTCTCGACTCTTTTTCATAGTATGTCCGCATGTGTGTAGGTATTATGTGGATTTTGAATATGTATTCCCCTAATTTCTCATTGGAATATAATCGTGAGTATATAGATGAGTGTCTGTGTGATTATCTGTAGTTTATGATCTGTGCGCCTCATAATTTCAGAGAATGGTGGTGTATTCCATATGTTCATATGGTATATTTGTGAGATGGTGTTGATAATGAAGTGGGTGTTTGGTGTGTTTTCAACTTTTAATAGGTAGGGTTGTTAATTTGTTATTAATAGAATATTGGGGAATGAGTTTGTTAGGTGTTTGTTATTTTTTATAATTTTGTGAAAAAGAATTATAGAACGGGTGAGGGTACATGGTAAGGTGAGATAACAAAAAAATAAATAAAATAAAGCTCCAGGAGGGACAAAATTAGATGGCTATATGTGGGACTTGTTTTAGATAAATTAGAAATATTTTTTGATTTCCTGTCATGTAGTTAGATGTAGCGGAATCAATATGCCATACCATTGAATTCAAAATCTTTTTCTTATCGCGGTATGTAGCGGTTAGAGACGTAGAGATTGAATTAGGCAGTAGCTATCAATAAATCTTGTATTATCTTATAAATATCGTTGCGATCAAATAATAGTGGTTCTCTAAGACCCCACAAAATTCCAAGCTTAAATCAGTCCGTTAAAGCTTGGAAAGAGGTCCCAGACTTAGAAAATTTCAACTAAGTGTGTATACTTAGAAGTATATTATACTTCTAAGGTTGGAGATCCTATTTCATGACCCTTATGAACTTAAAGTATATATTTTTAGGTTCGTAGGTCTCTTCGGGTGAGTTCTAAATTTTTTGGACCTCATTTGAACAATGTTCAGGTGACCAAAATAGTGGGTTGACATGATCTCAACGTGTCACGTCACCCATCACGACGTAGGATAATTTCCCCCAGCTTTTAGTGCAAGTCCAGTAAACCAACATAAACTCGATGTAGTGTGTTGATCATTACATTGATGCCATCAACACGGTGTGTCGGTCTACGCGCCACTGGACGTGATTTTTTCTCTTTTAGTTCAACATCCAGAGGGGTAAATGGGTATTTATCCACTTCTATTCAACCATAAAAACACAAAATTAGGTCATTCTTAGGGCTAAACCACTCATTTTCTCTAAAATCCTCTCAAGAACAAACCCCAACCTATCAAAGTCAAGATCCAGATTCAAGAAATTCACCATCAATCTTCAAGAATTCAGGAATTGAGGTATGTTAAGTGTTCATCCAAGGGTTCCATTCCACCCTTGGAGTTCAAGAACCCTTTCCAAAATTCAAGTTAATGGATTTGATGAAATTCATATTTTAATGTGATTGTGTTCATGACTAGCTTGTTAATGGGGTTCCTAACCTATGATTAGTTACAAGATTTATGTGAAGTTATTAAATATGTGTGTGGTATCTATCATGTGAAATCATGCTAAAGCCTCCAAATTGTGACATTGGTATTTGAAATTGTTTTGCTCACATGTTGATTTGTATTATGTGCATATACTATGCCCTCTAAGTGTTTGATGAATTGTACGTGTGAGTTGATTAGTGAAATTATATCATGTTAGAATGTATACCACTTTATGTCATGCAAGTGTTTGTCAAAATACCCAATGAATGAATTGTAATCAAGTATTTAGTTATCATGTTTCAAGATTATGCTAGGTACTGTAATTATATGCTATCGAGTCCTGCGGGTATCTAATACCCAAAAATTTAGCTGTATACTTAGAGCCAGCGTCAGTTACAGAATAGAGTCAGTCATATCACGATTAGTGGTTTAGAAATCAGTTAGTAATCAGTTTAAAATTTAGTGAACTCAGTTCAGTTTAGTTAGACAGTACAATCTGTAATAGTTTAGTCTAGACTAGTACAGTTTAGAACCAAGTCCAGTGTCCATCTAGTTGGGAGTAGGATTCAGCACCAAGTTAACCCAAGGATGGGGACTCACCTGCTAGTAGAGGATATGGTCCTTAGAAGCAGTCTTTGTGTTCCAGAACTACATAGCCAGTGTAGGTTAAGACATCAACCTGCCAATTGAGGGTTGATGAGATGTCCTACCTACCAGTTGAGTGTACCACCGTTCTCATTCAGAGCACCTGCCAGATGAGGATGATTCAGCTTTTATTTACCTGTGGCATGGTATTGACACCCTTCCTACTGCGTTACAGGCTGGACCCCAATCTATTCAGAAAGGGGCATGTTGGTTAGATGATTACCTCCTACAGTCTAAATTTCAGATTCAGTCTCAATATAGAACTCAGACTAGTTCTTCAAAATGTGGACTGTCAGCTACAGTCACTCAGTTATTAGTCATACAATATCAGTAAACTCAGATATCAGTAACTCATTAATTCAAAACTCAGTATCCAGTGTTATCATGACCTTATTTATAGTTTAAATATTCATGTATGTACTCTTATTCAGTTGTACTCATGTAATTTAGTCAGTATTGTTGATACATATGAATCCATGCATGACAGCCTACCTCACTTGGCATACTAGTATATTCAAAGTACTGCAGCATAGCTTTCTTTTGTGCTATGATATCTTATATCATAGGTTCAGATGCATGGGCTCACGATTATACTTAGCAGCTTGATTTATCAGTAGCATACTAATGGTAAGTCCTTATTTTTCGAGGATAAATTTATTATTCAAGTATTTTAGTACTCATTTTATTTCAATAGAGTATTTATAGATAGATGTTTAGTTTTGGTATTGCTGTACCGTACTTAGTATTTATTTACAGTTTGATCCTTATGGAAAGTTGCTTCCTAATTTTTTGAATAATTACAGTATTATTATTCAGTTATTGTAGCAGTTATAAGTCATGGGTTAGCTTGTGGTCCCTCGGGATTATGAGTACCGTGTAGCATCCAGGGTACAGACTCGGGGCATTACAAACTTTGTATTAGAGCCTAAGATTCAACAAAGTCCTAGTAAGTCTGAAAGGAGCATCTAGTATAGTCTTGTGCATGGGTGTGTAGCGCACCACACTTATGGACAAGAGGCTATTAGACATTTTAGGAAAAGTTTCCATTCTTTTAGTATTCATGTTGTGTGAGTGACCAGGAGCTCCAGTTAAACTCTCAGTCTAATTCATCTCTTCCTTATGCTTCCAGAAAATGCGTCCTAGAAAAGCTAAGGAAAGAAGAGATGAAAACCGTCCAGCTTCTCTGCCCGTTCAGACAGATCACCTAAATAAGCATATCTGTCATGCTAAATTCAGAGCTGGTTTAACCATATTAGCTTATTCAGTAGTTTCTTAGAGCAATTTTTAGACTTTTGTCCTATGTAGGTTATTGACTTTCCCTCAGTAAGGTGTGGGAGGAGAGCATAGGAAGAATAAAAGGGCTAGAACAAACAATTCTAAGCCAAGATTAGGGGGTAGTAACAACCCCTAATTTTGTAAGAGATTCTCAGCCCCAGTTCCACCTTTAGTCAGGGCGCCGATGCTTAAGTTTAAAAATGACAGCCAAAATGGGGCATCAGGCTCTAAGTCACAAATTAGGGGAAAGTCTGTTCGTATTAATCCACTTTGCAGAGAATGTGGGAAGAACCATATGGGAGTGTGTAGAGCTGGCAGTGATGTATGTTTTGGATACGGTAAGCCAAGACACAGGATGTGGGAGTGTAGAGTAATAGATCAGGGGAGAAAGGATTTACTCTAATGGAGTCAGTCCAACCGCCGGTCTCTCAAATCAATAGGGTACCACTTCCAGTACTACTAGTGGGCAACACCCAAAAAGGTTTCATACACTTTCGTCCCGACAAGATCAGGAAAATTCTCCTGATGTGGTCATTGGTACGTTACAGATCTTCCATTTACATATATATTCCTTGTCAGATCCAAGAGATTCTCTGTCTTTTGTAAATCCTTACATAGCAGTCACCTTTTAAGTCAGATTAGAAATCTTAACAAAACTTTTCTTAGTACCTCCCCCAGTAGGTTGATCTATTCCATCCAGACGAGCATACAGAAATTGGTCGGTTATAGAATTTAAAAAAAAATAACTTCAATTGATTTCAGTAATAGAGTCATCCTGTTTCAGTTTCTTGAGGGACCAATCATTGGATGAAGGGGTAGTACCTTAGATTCAGTTGACTTAAGTTTGAACTAGTAGAAAAAAGAGTAGAGAATTCTAAGTTAGTCAGTGTTGAGGTTGCTACATGATGATTGTTGGAGAAATAGAAAGCTAAGTATTATGTATCTAAAGAAAGTACTAGCAGTGGACCTTACATTATTGGGTATGGTCCTTCAAAATGTGTTTAGTATTTATGAGTATTGTTATATCCCAGACACTAAAGTAACATTGTTTCAGTTTGGTTTAGAGTTTATTAAGTTTTTCACAGACTTAGAATAACGACTTTCAGCTAAGGGGGAGATGGTAGAACAAGTAAACAAGTTAGGATTTCAGATTTTAATGGTAAAGTATGCATATGTAGAAAATCAGTGGGAAGTCATGATGCCTAACAGGTCTTTACCTTAGTGCAAAGTTTTGCACTTTAGCTATCACGATAACTACCCATGCCTTACATGTCAGCTTTATGATCATAGATCATATTCGTGCACATTAACAAAAATTATGTACGCTTATAGTTTCTAGTATAAGGAGTTCCAGTTCACTCAACATTATGAATCACATTCCATGAATACAGGAACTCTAAAATCAGGTCATGCAGATCATGACTCATGTACTTATGTTATCCTTTATAGTATGCTTAGTTCCTATGAGTTATGCTATACTCTTAATGATTAGCTAGATTTAGATTTCGTCATGTAAATCCTCAATTTAGATATCTTGATAAAATCCAGGATGTTGATGTGCTATTCCTTAGGATTCAGTTAAGTGTCAAGTTCGGTGTAGTTCCATTCATGCTTCAGGTTCTCATGTTTAACCTTTAGTGAAATCTCATTATGAAATGATGTAGCAATGAGCAGTTGTTTAGAAGGGAGAGAGTAAATGTTTCATGTTAAGAAACGATTATTCCATGTTATTTTTACACGAGGCTATAGTTATGATGATAGGCTTGAATGTCATGTTAATACGTAAGTGGCTAAATGCATTTCAAAGATTTGAGTAGGCTTGAACATAGTGAGAGAATCTAGTCCAGATCAGAACTTAGTAGGTAGAGTTATTTGAATCCAGTATTCAGTTCCAGTACAGTCTCAATTACAATCTTAGTTATAGTCTTAGTTGCAGTCCTAATTATAGTCTGAGTTACGTCTTAATTACCATTTTAGTTACAGTCTTAGTCCTAGTCCCAGTCCTGTAATCAGATCAGTAACTCAATTCAGTTTTAAATTTGCTTGACCATAGCGTACAGTTATCAGTTATTCAGTTATCCATATTTGAGTACCACAATTTACAGACTATTTCAGAGTCATGTTATACACTTTGTCTTGCCTTCTCAAATAATACAATTTTCATAAATTCATGCTCATTTATCTCATGTTACCCAGTCAGTCCTTACCTTATATGCATGATACTCTACAGTTCCAGTCTAGTAATTCAGACTAAGTATAGTTCAATCTTATATGACCAGTATTCAGCTATAAGCCATTCAGCTAACCAAATGAGTTAGTATGTTTATACATTTGTGTTCAATGCCCATGTGAATATTTTCAGTAATCTCAGGTGAGGTGTCGTAATGAGGTGGAGAATATAGTTGAGAGAATATTCGAGGAATATGTCTAAGCTTGAAAATTTATAGTTGCAGTGCAAAAGGCTTAGTTACTCTATCTTAGATGATCATTCATAGGCATCGCCTCATATTAAAAAATTTTAGCTAGGATGTGATTTCTTATTCAAATGTTTTATTCTGTCCAGGCCAGGATTCCTTGTTCCCTTGAGTCACTAGAACTCTATAGAAAGAGTGTCAAGGAAATGCTCCAGTTGAGTATTAGTTTTCAGTATGAGTTTGTCTGTAAAGCTAATAATTTAGTTTAGCAGTCAGGAAAACAAGTTCGTATGGTTTGGTTTCCCCATATTTCTATCTAGTCACACTATCCGAAGCCTCATGAATGTAACCATTCCAAGATGGGCAAACCATGGAGTTGCGAGTTTAGCTCAGTTCATTTGTCATGCCTTAGTTTCAGATCCCCGGTATGCAGTCATAATTCAGTTCATACATGCCTTGTGCAATGTCCCAGGGGACATAATGTCCCAAGGGGGAGATGCACTATAATCCCCCAAGCTTTCATGACCTAAACCTTTTATCTTCTTTTCATGCAACGAATCCATTTTGGAGTAGAGGGTACTCATAGGTGGACCCCTAATTTTCAATCTCAGCCGTAAGCCATGTATTCAAGGGGTCAATTCAGTTCAAGATATTCAGTTCATGTATCACATTTCAGGCTCTGTTTAGTTCATGATATTCAGTTCATGTATCACGTTTCAGGCTCAGTTATGTTCTTATGTTCCGGTTCATGCATATTTAGTAAATGATCTCAGGTTTATCAGTATTCCAAACTTAAGGTAATAGTCTTCCTTAGATTAGATTAGTTCCATGTTTTGTTACAGTTATAAACTTGGTATCCATTACCGTTGCATATTCAGTCTTCCATTCATAAATCAGTTCAGTCATATACTCATGCATCAGATATACATGTTCAATTTGAAAACTTAGCTTATCAGTAGTTTTAGTCAGGTGTTCCATGCATCAGATATGCATGTTCAGTGTGTAAGCTAAGTCTATCAGAGTTTCGTAGCTTAGTCAGTCTTATCCGAGGACAAATGTTCCCAAGGGGGAGATATTACAAAACCTGCAAAATTCTAAGCTTAACTCAGTCCGTTAAAGCTTAAAAGGAGGTCCCAAACTTATAAAATTTCAGCTAAGTGTTTATACTTAGAAGTATCTTAGCCTTAGTGTGTTGGCATCCTATTTCATGACCCTTATAACCTTAAAGTATCAATTTTTAGGTTGATTCCTGATCAGTAATGTCCGTAGGTCACTTCGGGTGAGTTTTAGATTTTCTGGACCTCGTTTCAACTAGGTTCAGGTGATCGAAATAGTGGGTCCACATGATCTCGATGCGTTGCGTCACCTATCGCGTCGAAGGATAGTTTCCCTCAACTTTCAGGGTAATTCCTATGAACCAACATGAACTCGATATGGCGCGTTGGTGATTGTGTTGATGCCATCAACGTGGCGCGTTGATCTATGCATCACTGGGAACAATTTTTGGTCTTTTAATTTTGCATCAAGAGGGGTAAATGGGTTTCTATCCCACTTCTATTCATCCCTAAAAACATGAAATTAGGTCATTCTTAGGGTTAAAACACTTATTCTCTCTAATATCCTCTCAAGAAGAAACCTTAACCTATCAAAGTCAAGATCTAGATTCAAGAAATTCACCATTAATCTTCAAGAATTCAGGCATTGAGGTATGTTAAGTGTTCATCCAATGGTTCCTTCCATCTATGAAGTTCAAGAACAACAACAACAACGATGACAAACCCAGTGTATTCCCACATAGTGAGGCCTGGGGAGGGTAAGATGTGCGCAGTCCATACCTATGCCTCTAAAGAAGTAGAAAGGTTGTTTCTGATAGACCCCCGGCTCGAGACACGGAGAGTTCCTAATACATGATTAGTTGCAAGATTTATGTGAAGTTATTAAATATGTGTTTAGTAACATGTAAAATCATGCTAAAGCCTCCAAATTGTGACTTTGGTATTTGAAATTGTGTTCCTCACATGTTGATTTGTATTATGTGCATATACTATACCCTCCAAGTGTTTGATGAATTGTACATGTGAGTTGATTAGTGAAATTATTTCATGTTAGCATGTATACCACTTCATGTCATGCACATGTTTGTCAAAATGCCCCAATAAATGAATGGTTATCAAGTATTTGTTATCATGTTTCAAGATTATCCCATGTCTTATAATTATATGCTATCAAGAACTGGGGTTATCTAATACCCGATAATTTTGCTGTATACTTAGAGCCAGTGTCAGTTACAGAGTAGTGCCAGTCATATCACGATCAGTGGTTCAGAAATCTGTTCAGGACTCAGTTAGCAATCAGTTCAGAATTTAGTGAACTAAGTTCAGTTCAGTTAGATAGTACGATCAGTAATAATTCAGTCCAGCCTAAAGCCGTTTAGTACTCAGTCCAGTGTCTATCAAGTTGGGAGTAGGATTCAGCACTGAGTAAACCCAAGGATGGGGACTCACTTGCCAGTAGAGGGTGTCATCCTTAGAAGCAGTCTTTGTCTTCTAGTACTACGTATCCAGCATAGGTTGAGACATCAACATGCCATTTGAGGGTTGATGAGGTGTCCTACCTACCAGTTGAGGTTACCACCGTTCTCATTTAGAGCACCTGCCAGATGAGAGTGACTCAGCTTTTCCTTACCCATGTCACAGTATTGACACCCTTCCGACTGGGGTTACAGGTTGGACCCTAATCCCTTCAGAAAAGGGCATATTGATTAGTTGATTACCTCCCACAGTCTCAGTTTCAGATTCAGTTTCAGTATAGAACTTAGACTAGTTCTTCAAAATTAGGACTGTCAGATACAGTCACTAATTTATTAGTCATACAGTATTAGTAAACTCAGATATCAGTAACTAAGTAATTCAAAACTCAGTATCCATTGTTATTATGACTTCAGTTACAGTTTACGTATTCATGCATGTACTCTAATTCAGTTGTACTAATGTGATTCAGTCAGTATTGTTCAGGCAAATGAACCCATTCATTGTAGCCTACCTCACTTAGCACACCAGGACATTCAAAGTATTGACACATACCTTTATTTTGCGCTATGATATCTTATATCATAGGTTTAGTTGCACGGGCCCCCGATCATACTTAGCAGCCTGATCCATCAGCAACAGATAGTGGTGAGTCCTCATTGTTCGAGGACAGATTTGTTATTCTGGTATTTCAGTACTCAATTTATTTCAGTAGTCGGAGTTAGTTTGGGACTTTTCCCATTAACTCCTCATTCAGACAGTAGAGGCTTTTCAGACTAGAGTATTTATAGACAGATGTTTAGTTTTGGTATTGATGTACCATACTCAGTATTTATTTACAGTTTGAACCTTATGGCAAGTTTTCACCAGTTTTTTGCATAACTACATTATTATTATTTAGTTATTGCAGAAGGTATCAGTCATGTGTTAGCTTGTAGTCCCTCCAGATTATGAGCATCGTGTAGCGTCCGAGATACAGACTCAGGGCGTTACAGGTGCCTTTTGTGTTTTTGGAGTGTGTTGTGTGCCCACATCCCTTTTTATCACCTGAAAGGCTTTATGAGCAGTTGAGCTTTTTACTGAACTATATTTCTTTCGGCATTACATAATAATATGACCATCCTTCTTACAGTAGTTACATTAGTTTTGCTTCTTGCAATGGGAAATGACATGCCCTGTTTCCTTGCAATGATAATATTGAATTGGTTGTTAGAGTTGCTCAAGGAAGAACTTTTGTATGTAGCCATGGCAGTGTCCACGAAAAGGGAATATTCCATAGAGGCTTGAGAACCTAACTGAGTTTCTTCTCGAAGTACTTCAGAAACCACCACATCTAAAGCTGATAGTTATTCCTTGTTGAGAATGCTGACACGTAAAGGCTCAAATTCAAACCTGAGTTTCATAAGGAATTGGACAGTTATTGTCCTCTTCGTAGTAGTCATTGCTTAATAAAGTGGCCAAAAGTTCCCTTAACAGAGAAAAACTTGGAAAAAATAAAAATCTCAAGGAAAAAAAATTTGTGGGACGCAAGCTCACTGACACAAGTTATGCTCCAAGGCATAAGTTCAGTGACATAAATTATATCACAGTACCTAAGTTCAATGGCACAAGTTATCTGATAGGGCATAACTTTAGTGACAAAAATGCTTTAAGTTGTTCTCAAAGGCTGCATGAACAGTGTCTGTGATCTCAAAAACACACAAATGAACAAACGGGTGGAAACAAGAGTACAACACAATACGATTGAATATCCTTCCCTAAAAATAATGCTCAGAACACGCTTAGCAAATTTCTAGTTTCACTACAAGCTCAAGACCTCTACTTGGTCAGAAGACACTACCATGTTGAAATTTCACCATGAACTCAGATAAAATCTGTGTGTTGGATATAGCAAACTCTATTTTTATCTTCAACAGGAGAAAATGCAATGAATCAAAGAAGGGAGAAAAGGGCAACTAACAATTAATTGATGTGGAGATATTTGAAATTGCTCCAGCTTTCCACGTTCGTATTACAAATCAAATCATTTGATAGTCTGCTAATATTATCCTGAGCTAGACATGAACCTCATGAACTAACTTTCAAAACATTTGTATCACTTGCCTGTTTGTATTCATATAGCTAATTCCTCTAACTATTTTTTTTTTCTGATAATATTTCATTCTGCTAAGATTTTCATGAAGATTAATTTGATTTTCATCAAAGTTGACATAATTTTACCATCAGTAAGGCAACTCATTTGATAAGAATATTGCTACCACGCAAAAGAAAAAAAGAACCCCATTTGATATCGCTGCAGAGGGTGGCTTATGCTGATAATAGAAGTGGAACAAGAGTAACTTCCTTTTTTCAAAAGAAAAAAAATCTTTTTCTACTAATAAAACAAACAATAATAGTCTTCTTTGATGTTTGAAAACTTGATGATGAAAGAGGCACATCATTTGCAACCACTTATATAAGGTACAAAGGATTTAATTTTAGTTAAAGACAATAGTGAGACTTATTGTAACAAAGACATGCCACAGCTATCATAATGCTTAGTCTCTACATGATGTCTAAGAAGTAGTTGTATGAATATAAATACTTATCAAGACTCCCATTAGGCATTTACTCAAGCACTAAAGCCTTAAAATAAAGATTGGAACAACTAGTAATGACTTTTACGAGATTCCTATGGTGAAGGTTCCGCAAACTTCACATTCTATATCAAAACTCTTGAATCCCGCATCCAGTTGCAGACTGAACACTTTAACTACAATGACAACTCCACTTCTGAGAACGCCTTTGTAAGCAGTTCCCAAACTTCCAGAACCAATCAGATTACTCTCACTAAGCTCATCAATGCTAGGAGCAATTCATAGTATGAAATTCTTTATCTTGTAATGGTAGACAATGAATCATCTTGTTGAGGAGCTCTTTTATTTCGTCTATACCTTATCCATACAAACATAAAAGAGATGGGATTAAATAAAAGTGCAAAACTTAAGAGAAGAAATAGAACAAGCAATTTTTTCCTATTTCATCTGTGCTTTGATAATGTGGGGCATGGCGGGACACTAAATCTTGAAGAACTACACAATGCTTCATTGTAGATGAAAAAATGACTCTAGAGGTTCTTAAAAGGACACCCCGAGGGTATTTACCCATACAATTTTTTGACAGAAACATTGAAATACTTCAAGTTTTGAAATTTTTGAAAAGACTTAGGAATTATTCTAGATATATTATTATGAGAAAGGACTGGGAATTCCAAACCTACGATGTTGCTCAATGGGTCAGATATAGCTTCATGCACCCTGTTGTGTCTCAAGGAGAGGTACTCCAAGTTGTATAATCCCCCAATTCCTCTAGGGATTTCTTTTGGGAATCCATTCATAGATAGATCTATTTGTACCAACACCTTTAGATTTCCATTTTCTGGAGGTAAAGAACCTACCATGTTGTTTGAGGATAAGTCAAGGTGCCGTAGATCTTTAGGATTCTCCTAACTTTGAAGATTTTAATTTGATCTTCCAGACCTCGAGACATTGATTCTTGAGTCAATTTATGTTCAAGGGTATAAAGGGCATGTCTTGGGGAAGTTTTAGATATTTTGGACAAGGATTGGGCCGTGCTTGGATCACAAAAATAGTAGGTCATCGCAATTGTACCGCATCGCGGTGAGCCACAAAAATGCAACTCAGTTGTGGGTTTAAATGCCTGAGGGGTAATTAAGTCTTTTCCTATTAATTATATTTGTCTAATCACGATTAATAACGTAGTTATGGAATGAAATTGCCCATTCTCTCCAAATTACTCTCAAACAAAACCCTTCTCCCTTCCCCAACAACCAAGAATTTAATCCTTTCAAGTTCAAGATTCTCAAGAAAGTGTCAAGATTAGGGTTCCAATCTTCAAACTGAGGAACCTAAGGTACGTGGATCCTAAATTTCATGGACATGTTTTTTTATGATCTTGAACAAGATTTAAAGTTGCATAAGTTTATATATATGTAGTAAGTTCAGAAATTCATTTTGAAAGCATGCATTGTGAAAACAGTTTGATGAAAGTACTTAATGATCATGGGGTTTCTTTTCATCACCTTGGTTTATGATTTCGTGTATATGTGACTTGAACTCGAAGGATGATTGCGAATATGATTTGTAAACCTCTTTTCATTTCATGATGATATTTATGAACTTTGTATTGCATAAATTGTAAATTATTAAGAGCATGATTTAAGAGCCCTCTTTTGATCATGATAATTATGTTAACCAATGTTGAGGGTTAGTTTAGAAATGATGACAATTCTATGAGTATTAAACTTTTCAATAACCATTACACATATATTGAATGAATGGAATTCTTTTGATGATCATATAAAAGGTCTGAATGAGAAGGTCTGTGGAAAGATACAATACGAATGACTTGCAAGTCGGGGTATCGGCGATACCCCATTGTGAACTGCCCTTAATAGGATAAGAAAAAAATAGTTTGTAAGTGAAATGTGTGTTTTCTCATAAGAGGTTAGAACTAGGCTTAAATAGTGTTAGATAGTTACCCAAAGAAAGAGTGAGTTGGAAGACTCTATGCTGATACCGTGATTTTCCAAAATTGGGTTATGGTGCCATGCTTTGTGATCTTGTATACCTTGAATTCATGTCATCCTGAATTGGGACTATGGTTAGAAGTCCTTCTTTGTGATCTTCTATCCAACTAAGGAATGTTGTTTGATTGGGGATCTTGATACCCTGCTTTTTGATCTTGCGTGTTCCCCTTTTTTTGACACTCCAATCCTGGTGGAAAACCTAGATCGGGGGCTTAGCCGCCGAGTCAAGGGAGGGTTCCATGTAGCCTGTGGAATTATAGATTATAGGGCGTACCATCTAGCTCAGTAGTACAAAAACTACTTGTATCACAATTGAAAGAAATGTTTTGAAGCTCATCAAGTTATGCCCATGTGGTCTCAAATGTTTATGCCGATATGTTTTATGAAATGCTCTCACCTATGTTGTATAAAGTATATTTTGTTTATGGGTTGTCCTGCATACCAGCATATTTGTATTTACCCCTTTATATTTCAGGATATGAGGCTCAGTCTAGGGGTCCCGCTAAGCGATAGATCATTATCAGATGTTTGGAGTTGGTGGGCCTCCCTTATTTCAGAAGGACTTTTTTCATTTGATATTTTCATATAGTTTTTAGTTCATGTTCTGATCAGGGGCCTTGTCCTGGTTTCAGACATATGTTGTTTCCAGTATTGATAGAGATTTCATAGATTGGTAGTAGATGTTTTTGAATCTTTATGAACTCTTTTCCATATTGATTAGTTTGAAATAACAAGATGACCATGTTTTCATTTTTTAGGCATTTATATGGTGTGTGAATTATGCTTGTGATTTTCAGTTAGAAGGGGCTATCGAGCCTCCATGGTTCTTGACACCCGTTGCGACCACGCCCTCAACTCGGGTCATGACAAACTTGGTATCAGAGCATGTTTTATGGTCCTAGTGTATCTGCGAAGTCACGTCAGGTAGAGTCCTTTTTATGGGTGTGTAGCGTACCACAATTATTAGGGGAAAATAACTAGGCATTTAGGAATGTCTCCCTTTTCTTCAAGTCTTAGTTCGTGCTTTAGAGTCTGAATGTCCCCCTAATTCATGATTTCCTATGTTTCATAGATTTAACATGCCTCCCCATAGATCAAAAGAGCAGAATACCTATGGTTATAATATCGGCGCTACTCATGGGATGCAGACCCCTAATAGATCTCTTACTCAAGAATTTGTTGCTACTCCAGTAGTCCCTCCTATCCCGACTAGTCCATCTCGGGCTCCATTGATTGGTGCCAACCGTACCCATCCTCCTCAGAGAGAAGTCTCGAATCCTGAGTTTTGACAGTCCATCCATATGATTCCTCAGCTTATGGCTTCTTAGTCCCACCGGGTAAAAAATATAAGTTTTGTGCCTAGTTCGTTTAAATCTACTTGGGTTGGTGTAAGACCCCACAAAGTTCCCTTATAGTCTGAGCCTTAGAGTGTGTTACGTGAAGGGTAATTCCGGCACTAAAAGTTTGAGAAGCGATTTTTAAAGTGATTGGTGTTTTAAAAAATGACCTTCTATCGTGTGGGAAATAGAATTATTTTTCCAATGATATACATTTTGTTAAAATCTGATGCTGGAGTAAGAAGATATAGCCTTTTTTTCAAAAAGAAGAGGAATCGCCTAGGTGCGACGGAGAGGGCTGACGGACCGTCACCTAGACCGTTGCATGGAGGCAGAAGATATAATCACTGTCCAAGTGCGATGGAGAGGGCCGACGGACATCGAGCTACTGATTGACTGTCGCACCCCACCATCACAGTCAAGACTGAAGATGAGTTTCTGGACCAGGTACAACTGTCAGGACCGACGGACCATTGGGCCTCCGCTGAACCGTCACATCCCACCGTCGCACATTCCGTTTAGTATTTTAAACTCATTTTAAAAAGGGCTTTTGGGTATTTTCTCACCCTTTTATGATTCAGATATATTCCAAATGAGGCAGATGGCTTTATTTATCATCCAAACATAAGAGAGCCAGGGTTTTTCCCTCAAGAACAAATCCAAAACCCTTCTCCAAGAAATTCAAGAACTCACCATAGATTGTACAAATTGAGTTGAGAATCACGTTCGCCAAGTCAAGTGTTGCAAGAACCCTCTCTCAAGAGTAAGAAGAAGACTCTCAAGCAAGCTTGTTCATCCAATATCATAATCCAAGGTATGTGGGGTTTGAACAAGGCTAATCCTTTCACCCTTCTGCCCAAATGCTTATTTTAAACTACAAGTTTCTGAAATTTATGAGATTTTACATGAAATTGAATTAGGATTTTTCATCCATTGTTATTGGTTGCAAGCTTTTGATGTTTTCCATGAATTGAAAGTCAAGTAGCATGATTTTCCATGTTTTCTTAAGAAATAGAAGATGAGTTTATACCCTATGTGGTTACTCGTTGAGAATTTAATAGTTTCAATGCACTAGAAATTAAAGTACATGAGTATGTTGAGATTTTAAAGTAAATTGCTGTAAATTCCCGAATTCTATATGATTTATAGATTCATATGATGTCTATTATGCATTTTGATGAGTCTTAACTCGAGATGGAATTATGGGTCATTGATCCGACTTGAGATTTCAATTTTATGAACATTTTTGCCATAAGCACCCATGATTTCAGTATTCATAGATTATTGAGAAAGCTTTGACATTAATTGTCATAGTAGCTTTGAAATCTACTTCACTAAATGAGATTACCGATTTTACAGTTGGGTTCTTAATGAACAATGAGATTATTTTAAAAGTGGATTTCCAATGAGATGAGCGAGATAAACTAAAGGGAGTAGTATTTAGCACCGAGTTGGGCAAGTTACTATGGTTTCTTGCACCAAAACTACGTGCCACTGTAGGATTGAGATTTTGGTCTTGAGGCGTAAATATGTAGGCCCAAGGCCGAGATAAGTGATTACTGAGTTGAAGTTATACTCCTTGGCAAGATTATGATGCCTCTCCCCAACATGAGGTTTCTTCCTTAGGAGGACAATACGTTGGACTCCATGTAGCTCGTATGGTTTTTTTTGGTTAAGAGAACCTCCCTTGAGATGAGATATTTACTAAAGTAAATAAACAACTTTTGAGTATTTTCCAAAGAAGAAAGTATTTTTCTCTACAAGTAAGAGTTGATCATCATTTTTTAAACCAAAGTTATATAATTCCGAGTTCCAAGTGCTTTGAGTCTAAAAGAGTTCTAAGTTTTAGCGCATTAAAGAAGTTTTACTCTCCATGAGATAAAATCATGAGTTTGAAAGTATTTTTTAAAGCTTCCTTCAGTCTACGAGTAATGAGAATAAGAGGAGAGTACGGATTTTTAATGCTAAAGCATAATGACTCATGAGATTTGTATTACATGCTTCATTTTACATGATTTATGAGCTTTACCTTTTAGATATATTCAATCTATGTGAGTTATTCCTAATTGCATGTATGATTTGATTAAAGAGTATTGATATTATTTTATGTAAATGCATACACCCCCATATACTCAGTACATTCCCAAGTGTTGATCCATATATACGTCTATGTGCTACATTGTCTTATAATGTAGGTTAAGGTGCTTAATCTCTACCTTGTCAGTGATTTTCAAGTACCTTTGTCTACATCTCTGCAGTGGTGAGTCCTTATGATTTGAGGACCTATCTTCAGATATTTCCAGTACTTTAGTAGATATATTATTGCTTTCAGTTCAGTCTGAGTTAGCGGTTACCTATCTCAACTGCTCTCTAGTTCATTGAGTAGTAGAGGCTTGGTCAGACTAGTTATCAGATTTTTGTTATGTTGATATTTCCAATTTTGTGGTCGTTTGAACCGAGTATTTTCTTCAAATTTCCTTTCATTTGATATTATAGTGCCAGTGTTTTGTTTATTCTATCTTGAAATGAGTTATATTATATGTAGTAATATGCTTAAAGGGTTAGCTAGGGGCTACTTGTAGCCTTATGTACTGTCTGACGTCTCGGGATATAATTTTGGGTCATTACAAACTTTGTATCAGATCCTAAAGTTGAAGAAGTCCTAGGGAGTTTGATAAGCCGCGTTGAGTAGAATCTTGATCATTAGTATGTAGGGCACCACATCTATGAACAAGAGGCTACAAGACATTTTAGGAAAAGTTATTTCTTTATTTCAGATTCTAACGTGCCTACAGTTGTCTCTCTCATCTAATAATTTATGCTCTCTTATTTCGGAAAATGTTTCTCTGAAGAGCGAATTCCCGCAGAAATGATAATGAGCAACCCCAGCCTGTTGATCCCTTGGATGAGACTGTGTCTTATGCTGAGTTTCGGGCGACCTTTCAGGCATTAGCCTGAGCAATCACCATTATTATTTAGGCCAATAACCAGGTTGCAGTTGTAAATCAGTAGGGAGGTGATTTAGTTGTTGTTAGGATTCATGATTTCGTATGGATGAATCCACCAGAGTTTTATGGGTCTAAGGCGGGCGAGTACCCTAGTTATACCTTGAGGAGGTGGAAAGATCACGCAGGTGATGCATGTTTCTAAGGAACAAAGTGTTGAGCTGGCATCTTACCTATGGAAAGACATTGCTTATGACTGGGTTATAGCATGGAAGAAGGGTAGAGGTGAGGCTGTTCCTCCTATGACTTGGCAGATGTTCCAAGATACATTCTTGGACAGGTTCTTTCCAATTAAGACGAGGGAAGTGAAGATTGAGAAGTTGATGAACTTAAGGAAGGGCTCTATGATTATTAAGGAGTATTTCTTGAAGTTCAACTAGTTACCCAAGTGTGCTCTTGATTTGATAGCTGACACCCGAGCTAGTATGAGTAAGGTCATGACAGGTATTTCTGCTTTGGTACTGAAAGAGTGTAGGATCGTGATGCTAAATAGGGATATAGATCTGTCTAGGTTGATGAGACATACGTAGTAGATAGAGGTAGATACGATAAGAGAGAGAGATAGAGTAAGGGGTAATAAGAGTGTTAGATCTGAGCAGCATGAGTATGGCCAGGCTAGGTCCCATAGAGCAAACCGCCAATTGTTTCAGAATCTTTCTTCTATTTCAGTGTCTTCATCAGCTAGTTCTCCTGCACCTAGAGACAGGCAGGAGTAAGGATATAGGTCTTTTATGTCTAGGTCACTGAACAACATAAGTAATATACCACACTATCCTCCTTGTGCTAATTATGGTAGGGACCATCTCGGTAAGTGTTTTACAGATCTGAGGGGTTGTTTTGGTTGTGGTAAGTTAGGCCATAGACTTAAAGATTGTCCGCATGCTAGGCAGGGGAATAGAGATACGCAACCTTAGGCACAGACTACTAGTGCACCAGCTTATTTACCCCATCCCGCCCCTGGTTAGGGCGCTTCATCTAGCACTACTGGCGGTCGGTGCTAGGATAGATTCTATGCCTTACCATCCCGCCAAGAGAAGGAGGACTCTCCCGATGTTGTTAATGGTATACTTTGTATCTTTTTCATTGATGTTTATGTCTTGTTGTACCCTAGGTCAAGTTTCTCTTATGTGATCCCATTAGTCGCTGTGAATTTTGAAATGAGTCCCAAAAATATTCTTGAGCCTTTCTTAGTTTCCACACTAGTAGGGGAATCAGTTGTTGCTAAACAAGTGTATAGAGATTGTCCTATTACTGTTCTTCGTAGAGTCATACTTGATGATTTGATAGAGTTAGACATGATGGATTTTGACCTTATTCTAGGTATGGATTGGCTTTATTCTTTTTATGCATCTATAGACTGTTGTAACCGTGTGGTCAAGTTTCAGTTTCCTGATGAACCAGTTTTTGAGTGGTCTGGGAGTTCAGTATCTCCCAAGAGTTATTTTATCTCCTATCTCAAAGACAAAAAAGCTAATATCCAATGTTTGCATCTATCACCTAGTTAGAGTCAAAGACACTAAGTCAGAGGCTCTAACTGTTTAGTCAGTAACATTGTTAATGAGTTTTTTGATGTTTTTTCGGAAGATCTCCCAGGGGTACCTCCCGATAGAGAGATAGAATTCGAGATTGACCTTATTCTCGACACTTATCCTATTTCTATTTTGCTATACCATATGGCACCTGCAGATCTTAAGGAGTTGAAAGAGCAACTCAAAGATCTTTTTCCAAAAGGTTTCATAAGGCTTATTGTTTCTTCTTGTGGCGCACCTATTCTATTCGTGCAAAAGAGAGATGGTTCCTTGCGTATGTGCATTGACTATCATTAGCTTAACAAGGTCACAATAAAAAATAAGTACCCTCTTCCGAGAATTGATGACCTGTTTGATCAATTGCAAGGTGCAAGTTATTCCTCCAAGATAGACCTTAGATTCGACTATCATCAACTTAAAGTGATGGAATGTGATATTCCAAAGACAATCTTCCGAACCCGCTATGGTCACTTTGCATTTCTAGTCATGTATTTCAGACCAAAACATGCCCCAGCAGCTTTAATGGACCTTATAAATCGAGTGTTCACGCAATAACTTGATATGCTTGTCATAGTGTTCATAGATGACATCCTTGTGTACTCCCGTATTGAGAATGACCATGCAAATCACCTGAGAATTGTCTTGCAAACTCTTAAAGGTCAGCAGGTTTTTGCCAAATTCAACAAGTGTGAATTTTGGCTAAGGTGAGTAGATTTTCTGGGTCATATTGTTTCAGCCGAAGGCATTAGAGTTAATCCCCAACAGACAGAAGTTGTGAGAAATTGGCCTAGACTTATTTCTCTGTCTTACATTAGGAGTTTCTTTGGTGTAGCTGGCTACTACCACCGTATTGTTGAACTTTTCTCTTCTATTGCGTCTCCCATGAGTTGAAGACTCGACATACTTCATCCCAAGTGTTGACTTTGCCTTATGGTACATATGGTTTTGTGGTGTATTGTGATGCCTCTAGAGTTGGTTTTGGTGATGTGTTGATGCAAAGAGGTAAGGTTATAGCCTATGATTCTATACAGTTAAAGCTGCATGAAAAGAACTACCCTACCTATGATTTTAAATTAGTTGTTCTGGTCTTTGCTTTGAAAATATGAAGACACTACCTTTATGGCTTCCAGGTTGATGTATTTATGGATCATAAAAGTCTGCATTATGGGCTTACTCAGAGAGTTGAATCTTAGGCAGAGGAGGTGGTTAGAGTTGTTAAAAGACTATGATATGAGTGTGTTGTATCACCCAGGCAAGGCCAATATAGTGGCAGATGCCCTTACCATATTATCTATGAGCAGTGTTGCTCATATAGAGGAAGGTAAGAAAGAGTTAGCTCATGATGTACATCGACTGGATAGATTGGGTGTTAGGTGGCTTGATTCAGCTGAGCGAAGTACTTTGGTGCAAAGTAGTTTTAAATCCTCTTTAGTTTCGAAAGTGAAGAGAAGCAAGACAGAGATCCTAGTTTGGTCAGACAGAAGGAGTCAGTTAAGGACCAAAAGGTAGAGGTTTTCTCTTAAGGGGGAGCTGGCATATTGAGATTACAGGGTAGATTGTGTATGTCGTGTGTTGATGAACAATGGCAGAGGATTATGGATGAAGCGCATGGCATGCTTATTCTATTCATGCTAGTACTACCAAGATGTACCGTGACTTGCAGGAAAGCTATTGGTGTAATGGTATGAAGAAGGATATAGATGAGTTTGTAGCAAAGTGTGCAACGTGCCAACACGTTAAGGTAAATCACCAAAGACCAGATGGTGTGATGTAAGAGTTTGGTGTACCCACTTGGAAGTGGGAAGTGATGAATATGGACTTCGTGACTGGTTTACCTCTTTCACGTCATTATCATAATTCTATTTGGGTTGTTGTAGACAGGCTGACTAAGTCCGCACATGTCTTGTCCCGGCATACATCTTATACAACTGAGGATTATGCTAGATTGTATATCCGGGAGTTAGTCAGGATACACGAAGTTCCCTTTTATCTCATTTCGGATAAGGGTACTCAATTTACTTTTCATTTTTGGAGGGCGTTTCAGCATGGTCTTGGTGCCCAAGTTCATTTAAGTTTCGCTTTTTATTTGTAGACAGATGGTCAGGCTGAGAGGACCATTCAAATTCTAGATGATATGTTAAGGGTGTGTGCACTTGATTTCAAAGGTAGTTGGGATGAGAATTTTCCATTGATAGAGTTTTCCTATAACAATAGTTACCATGCTAGCCTCGAGATGGCACCATTTGAGGCCTTGTATGGTAGAAGATGTAAATTATCCATAGGTTGGTTTGAAGTGGGTGAAGCTACTTTAGCCGGACCTAATGCAGTATTTGAGGCTATGGAGAAGGTGAAGTTGATTAGATAAAGGTTAAAGATAGCTCAGAGTCGTCAAAAGTCTTATTCAGATGTGAGGAGAAGAGATCTTGATTTTGAGGTGGGTGATTTGGTGTACTTGAAGATTTCACCCATGAAAGGGGTGAAAAGGTTTGGTAGAAAGGGGAATCTTAGTCCCCGTTATGTTGGCACCTATAGAGTCTTAAGCCATGTTGGTAAAGTAGCCTATGAAGTTAAGTTGCCCGCAGAGCTGTCAGCTGTTCATCCTATTTTTCATGTCTCCATGGTTAAAAATCATATTGGTGATTCCATTGTAGTAGATCCTTTAGAGAATACTGATATTCAGAATAGTCTTTCATTTGATGAGATTCCTATTGAGATTCTAGATTTTCAGATCCGTAGACTTAGGAACAAAGAAGTTCACTTGGTCAAAGTTTCATGGCGGAACCAGTTGAGGGCGCTGCTTGGGAGGTAGAAGCAGACATGCGAGCCAAGTACCCGCTCATCTTTTACGCAAGTTTAAATCAAGCCGAAGATATTATTCTTCCTTAATTCATCCCTTCTAATCTAATGTTCAGCTATGCATCTAGTCTTACATGAGTTCTTGCAATTTCTGAAATATTCAAGAGTTTAGAAAGATTTTGAGCCCGTTTATCAAATTTCTTCAGCTATGTGTACTCAGTTTTTCTTGTGTTCCTAGTCTAACAGGAGACATTCAAGGATGAATATTCCCAAGGTGAATATATTGTGAGATCCCGCAAAGTTCCCTCGTAGTCTGAGCCTTAGAGCGTGTAGAGTGAAGTGTAATTCCGGCCCTAAAAGTTTAAGAAGCAATTTTTAAAGTTATTGGTATTTTAACTTTGTTGAATTCTCTGAAAAATGACTTTCTACTGTGGGAGAAATTGAATTATATTTCCAACGATATCCATTTTACTAAAACCTGATGCCGGACTGAGAAGATATAGCCTTTTTCTAAAAAGTAGAGGAATCGCCCAGGTGCTAAGGGGAGGGCCGACGGACCGTCGGACTAGCCATGGACCATCGCTCAGACCGTCGTACTGAGGTAGAAGATCGACTCACTGGACAAGTAAGGTAGAGAGGGCTAACGGACCATCGTAACCCACCATTGCATTCGAGATAGAAGATGAGTTTCTGGCCTAGGTACGATGGTCAAGACCGACGGACCATTGGGCCTCCGACGGACCGTCGCATCCCATCGTTGCACATTTTGTTTAGTAATTTTAACTCATTTCAAAAAGGGGGTTTTGGTCTTTTCCTACCCTTTTATGATTCCGATATATTCCAAACAAAGCAGATGGTTTCATTTATCATCCAAACATAAGAGATCTAGGATTTCTCCCTCAAGAAAAAATCCAAAACCCTTCTCTAAGAAATTCAAGGAC
This sequence comes from Capsicum annuum, assembly GCF_002878395.1. Lineage (NCBI taxonomy): Eukaryota > Viridiplantae > Streptophyta > Magnoliopsida > Solanales > Solanaceae > Capsicum > Capsicum annuum. Next base: position 308,800 of record NW_025831995.1, on the reverse strand, counting down.
TCACCATAGATTCTACAAATTGAGTTGAGAATCAAGTTCCCCAAGTCAAGGGTTGAAAGAACCCTCTCTCAAAAGTAATAAAAAGAGTCTCAAGCAAGATTGTTCATCCAATTTCACAATATAAGGTATGTGGGGTTTGAACAAGGGTAATTCTTCCACCCTTATGCCCAAATGCTTATCTTAAACTACAAGTTTCTGAAATTTATGAGATTTTACATGAAATTGAATTAGGGTTTTTCATCCATTGTTATTGGTTGCAAGCTTTTGATGCTTTCCATGAATTGAAAGTCAAGTAGCATGATTTTGCAAGTTTTCTTTAGAAATTGAAGTTGGGTTTATACCCTATGTTGTTACTCCTTTAGAATTTAATAGTTTCAATGCTCTAGAAATTGAAGTACATGAGTATGTTGAGATTTTAAAGAAAATTGATGTAAATTCTAGATTTCTATATGATTTATGGATTCATATGATGTCTATTATGCATTTGGATGAGTTTTAACTTAAGATGGAATTATGGGTCATTAAGTCCTACTTGAGATTTCAATTTTATGAACTTTTGTCCTATAAGCACCCATGATTTGAGTATTCTGAGATTATTGAGAAAGCTTTGACCCTAATGGTCATAGTAGCTTTGAAATCCACTTCACTAAATGAGATTACAAATTTTACAGTTTGGTTCTTTATGAACCATGAGATTATTTTAAAAGTGGATTTCCAATGAGATGAGTGAGATAAACTAAAGGGAGTAGTATTTAGCACCGAGTTGAGTAAGTTACTACGGTTTGTTTCCCCAGAACTACATGCCATCGTAGAATTGAGATTTTTGGCCTGAGGCCAAGGTAAGTGGGCTCGAGGACGATATAAGTGATCACTGAGTTGAGGTTATACTCCTTGGTAAGAGTATGACGCCTCTCTCCAATGTGAGGTTTCTTCCTTAGGAGGGCAATACGTTGGACTCCATGTAGCTTGCATGGTTTATGTAGGTTAAGAGAACCTCCCTTGAGATGACATATTTTCTAACGTAAATATACAACTTTTGAGTATTTTCCAAAGAAGAAAGTAGTTTTCTCTACTAGTAAGAGTTGATCATCAGTTTTTGAACCAAAGTTATATAATTCTGAATTCCAAGTGTTTTGAGTCTAAAAGAGTTCTAAGTTCTTGAGCATTAAAGAAGTTTTACTCTCTATGAGATAAAAGCATGAGTTTGAAAGTATTGTTTAAATATTCCTTCAGTCTACGAGTAATGAGAATAAGAGGAGGGTATAGATTTTTAAAGCTAAAGAATAATGAATGACTCACGATATTTGTATTACATGCTTCATTATACATGATTTATGAGGTTTACATTTATATTTATTCAAGCTATGCAAGTCATTGCTAATTGCATGCATGATTTGATTAAAGAGTATTGATATTGTTTTATGTAAATGCATACACCCCCATATACTCAGTACATTCTAAAGTGCTGATCCACATATACATCTATGTGCTACATTGTCTTATAATGTAGGTTCAGGTGCTCAGTCCCAGCCTCGTTAGTGATTTCCAAGTACCTTTGTCTACATCTGTATGCTTAAGTTTCCAACTTCATTTGGAATTCACTCTTTTATTTTGCAACTTCTGGCATGAAACCTCTTAAGAGTCTTGGAAAGATTCAGTACAGAGACTGGAAGCATGCCATTTGTCACACCCCTTTTTTCAACTGAAAAGAAAAATTTTAAGTTCGAAAGGCTTTTTATTATTAAAGTGTCAAAAATGAAGATTTTTTTCGGAAAGGATTATTTATATTCAAAACTCAGATTCGCTACTTGACATAAATTTGGTGTGCCAAGAACCTTTGGAAATCCTTTTTCGAAATGATTTTGACTCTTTTAAACTGATCCACAAATACAGATTCCGGTTAAGGAATTTTGTCAACCAAAGGAAAGGTGTTAGTGGATCGACCACGGTAACTTGGTGGAACATATCGGCTAATTTGACACTACAAAATGTATAAACCACACAAAAACACACAAAAATAATCAATCAAATAAACAAAACAAAACCAGTCCAAAAATATATTGTCCAGTTCAATTATTACAACTAGAAATCAAAAAGGTACTGAAGAGTAAATCTTTGCTAACCTATGCTAATCCTAAACTACACTCAAGTGCCTTACCTGATTGCTCGGTCCTTCGTCACAAACATTCCCCGAGTACATAATACATTGGGGCATTCCCCGGAGAATAAGTACAATGTGACCTCGGGGCATTCCCCGAAGAGTAAATACATTTTTCAAAATGCGAGAAAAATAAACCATTCCACAAACATTTCAAACCATTCAACTATAGAAGATTCCTACTTTTGCCTACCCAACTTAAAATTTTCCTATTCCTTCTCGACCTAAAATATGCTACTATCAAGTTCGATTAATGTTCGTTCTAAGTCAAACAACAACCATGAATCAAATTAACCAAAATTCAGCTTCTTATCAAGTTTCAAATCCCGTTCCCCTAAATTCCCTTTTAACACTAAATTTCCCAGAATTTACGAATCACTATTTTAAAAATCCCAAACTCATATTATCATCACATTCATACCACGATTAATCATTTGCAAATAAACAACATCGAATATCAACAAGATCATCCAATCACAAACCAACAACACACAATCGTACATTAATGCACCAAATCGAAACAAAACGAAAAGATGGAGTGAAAGAATTGAACCTCAAATGTCAATTTCAATATATTGGAGGTAACACCGCGCCTGAAAAACCTCAAGCAATGAACGTCAACACGAACCAAATCCAACTCGGTATAAAGAAATAATAACCGAACAGCCTCAAACCAGTAGGAAAACCCTTACTATGAACCCCAAATCTCAAATTCCGAACTGATCATAAACAAATCCCACTGAAATCAGAGTTGGGTTTCAGTCGTGCCTCACCAGAGCTCCGACATCAACGAGTGATTGCCAGATCGATGACAGCTCAGATTCTGAGTAACGAATATGTTTCCCGATGAGAAATTCACCAAAACTCTCTCGTCTTTTCCTCTCCCCTCTTACATGAATCTCTCTCAAATCTCTCTAATTCTTTTCTTTTCACTCTGATTGGTTCTTTCTATTTTTCACCATTTTTGGGTGTGTGGGTCCATAGTTAGTGTGTGTGTGGGGGGGGGGGGAGTATATGTTTTCTGTGTGTATACCGTTAAGAATGAGATAAAATTCAAGATCCCCTTTTCTTTCTCCCCCTGAAATTGCGTCCCTTTCCCTTTTTAGGAAGATCTGTGTACACTCTTAAAATTGGAAAAAGGACCCCTGTATGCGTGTAATTCCCAATAGAGAAGATGAAATTTTCTTTTCCTCTTTTTTATGGCCTCTGTTTGTATATCTCCTCCTCCTCTTTTCTACTGTATGGTGTATTTATATATGATTGAATGTGGGTCCCTCCTTTTCTATTTTTGGTGTGAAAATTGTGTGTAATGGCTGGTGAGGGTATGTGAGAGTGGGGACCACATAAGTAGGGGTATGGGGTGGGGTAGGTTGTTAGCATAGGATAAAATTTGTTATGGGTTTATTTAGAGTTGTTATTTTTTGTATATTTGTAGAGAAAGTGCAAAATGGGTGAGGGTACGTGGTAAAGTGAGCTAAAAATGAATAAAATTCGACCTCGGGAGGGACAAAATTAGGTGTCTACACCATTTAGAGCATTCAAAGATATATAAAGAAGTGTTAAGTTTCTACAATTGGTTAAGGAAGTCAGGAAGCTTAACGATCAGTTACTGGTTAAATTCTTTGCTCCCAAGTATAGGAACTGTGCATCAACCAAATATCCAAGAAAATTGGGAATCAAGCCTATGAGTTTGTTTGTTGAAAGCTCTAGAAAAGAAAGTTTTGAACAATTGGATATCGACAAGGACGTATAAAATTAGTGTCCTAAAGTCAAATTTTAATCCGACACCTTAAA
>NW_025831995.1:265186-301848 GCF_002878395.1 Capsicum annuum | reverse complement strand
CCATAAGAATTTAGGAAAACCCCGCGTACCTCTATTTCAGAAAATAAAGGGTGCTTCTTGAAGCTTGTGGATCGGGGATTCCGAATCTCTAATCAATTTAAAAAACCTAAGGTTAAATCTTGATTTATTTGGATTTTTAGTTTGAAACCCTTGGGAGTATTCTTGAGAATTTTTAGATGAATGTGGATATATTTTGGAGAATTGGGGACTGAATTTCATGTTTATGGCTGACTAAGGGTGGGAAAGGGATCATTTTGCCCCAAAAATGGAGTGTTCAAGTCACTTGAAACCATAAGATATGCGCCGCATATGATATCATGTATATCTACATAGATGCCACATATGATATCTCCTATATTTACATAGGCTCCGCATATGATATTGCCTATATTTACATAGGCGCCGCATATGATATCGCCTATATTTACATAGGCGCTACATATGCTAGTGCATATGCTTTCCAGTGGCCATATGCGATTGGTTAGGCGATGCATACAACTTTGAAATGCCATAACTTCCTGCTCCGGTGTCGGATTTTAGCAAAATTGATATCCTTGGAAAGTTAACTCAAAGACCTATCATTTAACACATAGTAGGCTCTCTAATTCGACATATACAGAGAGTTATGGTCAATGGAAGCTGACAAAAATTACAACGTCCACTAAAACTTAATCGATCGAAATAGTTTCAACTCGTCCTTGAGTTGAAGGACCTTTATTGTCTAAATTCATGCTCAAATGGATTCATATACTACATAATTGATTAACATTCCAAATTGGCATAGGATTTAACGCTCTGGGATTATCAATGCATCAGAGTTATGGTTTTTATTCTAGCCCGAAATGTAGGGTGTTACACCAGGACCTATTGAGTGGGAGTAATTTGTGATGGATTTCTTAGATATATTCTTTCCCCAAGAGCTAAGGAAAGCCAAAGTTCTTTAGTTCATCAACCTCAGGCAGAGAAATATGATGGTTAGAGAGGATTCTCTCATATTTAATCAGTTACCCAGATATGCCCCTCATGTGGTTGCAGATACCAGGGCTAAGATGAGAGAGTTTGTGTTAGGGGTAGATCTGCGAAACTTAACAGTGATATGAACTTAGCCAGATTCATGACCTATGCCCAGTAGATAGAGAAGCAAAATTTTAGGGCTAGGGAGAGGCAAAATGGGAGAGCAAGATCAGGCAGTATCAGTTTTGCTCAGCCCAAATCAGAGGGAGGAAACCATTTATAGTTTCACCCCAAGTCTTCAGCTGTAGTTCAGTCTTCCTCCAGTGCTCCAGCTCCTAAGTTTAGAGATAGAGCACCAGGCTCCAAATCTTAGGACAGTGTAAGCAGTGCTTGAACTAATCCCCTATGTCAGACTTGCGGTAAGAACCACAAGGGTGTTTGTAGATTCGGTAGTGATGTTTTCTTAGGTTGTGGAAAAACAGGACAAAGAGTTATAGATAGTTCCCAGTTGGGTTATCAGGGTCATGAAAATCATTCCATAGCTCAGTTCGGTCGCCTGAACCAGCAAGGTGCCACTTTCAGTGCTACTAGTGGGCAACGTCCAAATAGACTCTATGCTCTTCAAACTCAACAGGATCAGGAAAATTCTCCTGATATTATTACTAGTACGTTACAGATTTTCCACGTTCATATTTATGCTTTGCTAGATTTAGGTGAATCCTCGTCTTTTGTTACTCCCTTCATAGCAGGCAATTTTGGAATTAGTCCCGAAACTAGAGCAGATCCCTTTTCAGTATCTACCCCAGTGGGTAAAACCATCATAGCCCGGCGGGTATATAGGAACTACCCGATTATGATATTTTAGAAATCCATGTTAGTAGATTTAGTCTAATTAGAGATGACTGATTTTGTTGTCATTCTCGGCATCGATTGGATTTATTCCTGCTATGCCACAGTCGACTACAGAAATAGGATAGTTCAATTTTAGTTCCCAAATGAACCTATCCTTCAGTGGAAGGGTAGTACTTCAGTGTTCGGGGTCATCTTGTTTCCTACCTTTGGGCAAGAAAAATAATTTCTAGGCTGTGTATGTACCATCTCGTGCGTGTTAAAGATTCCAGTTCCAAATCTTCCAGTCTCGAATCAGTTCTAGTGGTTAATGAATATTCAAATATCTTTCCTGAAGATCTTTCCAGCATTCCTCCTGAAAAGGAAGTAGACTTCGGTATTAATCTTCTTCCAGATACTCAGCCTATTTCTATTCCACCATATAGAATGGCACTGGAAGAATTTAAGAAACTCAAATATCAGTTGAAGGATCTCTTAGATAAAGGATTCATTAGACCCAACATTTCCCCATGGGGAGCAACAGTCTTATTTATGCGCAAGAAAGACGGTTATCTCAGGATGTGTATTGATTACCGTCAGCGCAACAAAGTTATGCTCAAGAACAAGTATCTCTTCCCAGGATAGATGACTGATTTGAATAGCTTCAAGGTGCCAGTTATTTATCCTAGATAGACCTCAGGTCAAGCTATCATCAGCTCAGAGTTAGAGAATGTCACATCCTGAAGACAACTTTTCGTACTAGGTATGGTCACTTCGAGTTTCTAGTCATGTCCTTTGGTCTTACGAATGCCCCTGAAGCTTTCATGGACTTGATGAACTGTGTATTCAAGTAGTACTTTGACATGTTTGTCATAGTCTTCATAGATGATATTCTGGTCTATTCCCGTACTGAGTGCGATCATTCAGACCATCTCAGGATTGTTTTTCAGACTCTTAGGGATTATCAGTTATTCAGTAATTTCAGCAAGTGTTAATTTTGGCTACGATTAGTAGCATTCCATGTCCATATTGTTTCCAGTGATGGCATTAGAGTAGATCCTCAGAAAACCGAAGTGGTAAGAAACTTGTCTCTCCCTATCTCTCCATCAGATATCAGGATTTTCTTGGGTTTAGATGGCTATTAAAGATGGTTTGTTGAGGGATTTTCTTCTTTTGCATCCCCTATGTCCAAATTGACTCAGAATAAGGTCAAGTTTCAGTGGTCAAAACCTTGCCAGAAGGGTTTTCAGGAGTTGAAAACTCGACTCACCTCAGCTCCAGTTTTAGCACTTCCCAACGGTTCTGATGGATTTGTAGTATATTGTGATACATCCATAGTATTTTTAGGTTGTGTCCTCATGTAGTATGGTAGGGTCATATCCTACACCTCGAGAAAGTTAAAGGCCCATGAGAAGAATTATCCTACTTATGATCTTGAGTTAGCAGCCGTAATTTTTACCTTGAAGATTTGGAGGCATTATCTATATGGTGTTCATGTAGACGTCTTCACAGATCATAAGAGCCTCCAATATGTATTTTCTCAGAAATATCTCAACCTTCGTCAGAGAAGGTGTTTAGAGCTCTTGAAAGATTATGACATGAGTGTCTTTTACCATTCGGGTAAGGTCAGTATTATGGCTGATGATCTAGTAGACTCTCCATGGGTAGTGTTTCTCACTTTGAGGATAGCAAGAAAAATATATCCCAAGAGATTCATCAGCTTGCCAGACTAGGCGTTCGCTTAGTCAACTCTTTAGAGGGTGGTGTATGTATTCAGATTAGTTCAGAGTCATCTATATTTTCCAAGGTAAAAGAGAAGTAGGACAGGGATACTAGCCTTGTCAAGCTAAAAGAGTCAGTTCAGAGTCAAAAAGTAGAGGTTTTCTCCCCAAGGGGAGATGGTGTTCTTCGAGGTCAGGGTCGTCTGTGTGTGCCAGGTGTAGATGACTTGAGGCATCAAATTCTTGAAGAAGCATATGGTGCATGATACTATATTCATGCAGGGGCCACTAAGATATACCGCAACTTATGGGAGATCTATTGGTGGAGTGGGATGAAGAGAGACGTTTCAGAGTTTGTGGCTAAGTGCTCTACATATCAGCAAGTTAAGATAGAGCATTAGAAACCTAGTGATTCCATACAGGAGTTCACCATTCCTACTTGGAAGTGGGAAGAAGTGAACATGGACTTTGTGATGGGTTTTCCTAGAACTTGTCATCAATATGATTTAGTTTGGGTCATAGTAGACAGAATGACCAAGTCAGCTCATTTTCTTCCAGTTCGTACCTCTTACTCAGCTAATGATTACGCCATACTCTATATCAGGGAGTTGGTTATATTACACGACATTCCATTATCTATTATCTCAGAAAGAGGTACCCAATTCACCTCTTAATTCTGGAAAGTATTCCAAAAGGGTCTTGGTACCCAAGTTCATCTCAGTACAGCGTTTTATCCTCAGACAGATGGTAAAGCAGAAAGGACCATTCAGACTCTTGAAGATATGCTATGAGCGTGTGCAATTGATTTCAAGGGTTTTTGGGATGACTACTTGACTTTGATCGAATTTGCATATAATAATAGTTATCATTCCAGTATTCAGATGGATCCATTTGAAGCTCTCTATTGTAGGAGATGTAGATCTGTAATCGGTTGGTTCAAAGTTAGTGAGGCCTCATTCATAGGTTCTGACTTGGTATTCAATGCTTAGAGAAATTTTAATTGATCAGAGAGAGGCTCCAGGCTGCTCAGAACCAACATAAGACTTATGCGGATATTCGTAGAAAGGATGTCAAATTTGAGGTCGATGACAATATCTGTCTCAAGATCTCTTCCATGAAGGGAGTGAAGAGATTCAGCAAGGAGGAAAATCTCAGTCCCTGATATGTCGGTCCCAACAAGATTCTCAGTTTCTTTGGCAAGGTAGCTTATGAGCTCGAATTACCTTCAGATCTAGCTTAAGTTCGCCCAGTCTTCCATGTTTCTTTGCTCAAGAAGTGCATAGGTGGCCCATCAGTTGTAGTCCCTATTTAGAGAATAGATGTTCAGAATAGCTTCTCTTTTGAAGAGATTCCAGTCGAAATCCTCGACTATCAAAATCGTAGGCTGAGGAAAAAAGAAGTCCCTCTAGTCAAGGTTCTTTGGCGGAATCAGTCTGAGGGGGGAGCTACTTGGAAAGTAGAAGCAGACATGCAAACCAAGTACCCTAATATTTTCTCCGCTAATTCAGACTTAGCTCAAGGTAACCATTTTCCTTAGTCTTATTTAGTTACAAGTTCAAAATTCTAGCATAAACTTGGTATCAAGTACCATTGCATAGCTTATCATGGATTCATGAGTTCAGCTTATCAGTCATGCATCAGATATGCATGTTCAGTTGTGATATATTCAGTTTAGAATTCATTTAAGTACTAAAATCATGATCTAGTTGAGCATGATTAGTGTATGTGTCGTTTTATCATTTCTTCCCTCTCAATCAGTCATTATTCGAGGATGAATGTTTTCAAGGGGAAGATATTGTAATACCCTGAAAATTCATACCAGTATTAGAACCATGCTTCGAACTCATGAGTATTAAATTTTAGTTCTTTGGTAGTGTTATTATCAGGTTTGATGCATATTAAGGCCTCAAATAACTTATAGCTAATAGACCAATCAAAACATTCCTTACCGATTGAATTATGTTTCAAACTATACAAATTTATCTTAAATCTAATATCGTAGCAAAGATTTATGCCCATTTTACTCCAGCATGTCTAGCTGGGAAACTGGTGACAACAATTGTGACAAGCCAACACGCCCATGACGGCCTATCACCAATGTCGTTAGACCTAGGCAGATTTCTGACCCTGGTGACAACATTTTGTGATGATCCATCACGCCCGTGTTGGCATATCACCAATGTCCTCAACCTTAACTAGAAACTCAAAATTTCACCCTTTTATGACGACAATTCATGACGGCCTATCACCAACTTGACGGCTTGTCACGAATGTCGTCAGCTATTTTTCCCAGCAATTGAGGGACGTTTTAGTAAGGGTATTTTGTTTTTTTTCCTTCACTTGCCACGACTTATAACCCTCAATGAGCGTATTATCTTCCATTCTCTTTAGTTAAACATCTCAAAAAGCTCTCTCATACACTCTCAACTACAAAATTAGGGTTTCCTCTCAAGATCAAAACTTTCAAGAACAAGCCCTAGGATTTTCATAGAAGAGTCTATTTCAAGGAAATTTCACCATCAATCTTCATAACTTCTTAATCTAAGGTATGCATAGTGTTCATCCATGGGTCCCTTTTATCCATGGAGCTCAAGAATCATGTTTTGAATTATAAATTGTGATCTCCTTGTCGTGTTATGACTATATTCATGTTGATGATTGTTTTTTGGATTCAAGGTTGTATCTTAATGTATTTTCATGAAGTATGTGAATAGGTTAGTTGAAACCCATAAATTTTGGATAGATTAAGATGGTCGAATTGATAAATATATCTAAGCCTTAAAAGAGTGCATGCAAGGTGTTTGATAAAATGCCTAAGAAACTAGAAATCATGAAATATAGCTAAATTATGACTAAGTGAACATTCATGATATGCCCCCATGTTCCTATGATTTTCATGTTGATATTGTGTCTTGTAAATGTTGTTGGGATGTTCATGAACTAGTCTTATGAGATTATGCCATGCTTACTTCTAAATCCTACTTATGTACAAAATGTATGATATCCATGCTCTTCATGGAATTCCCCAAGTTATAATATTATGGATTGTTGATGTTGGTCACGTACTCAAGTCATGTCATGTGTATCAGTTACCTTCTATCGAGTCCTGGGGGTATTCATACTCGAAAAATATAGCTGTGTGCCAAGAGCCATGTCATGTTTCACATTATTCAAAATTAAGCCATGATTCAGTATAATTCAGTCAGTCAGGTGACTTAAGAAAACCTCATGATCTTAGCAGTTATCATATATTAGTAGTATTCTGTCAGCCAACGGAATTCAGTAAGCTCAGTACATGTTCAGTCAGTTATTCATGTTCAGTATCTTTGGATGAGAGTAGAAGTTAGCACTGAGTGAACCCAAGAATGGGAACAAACACTGTCAGATGAGGGTGTGATTCTTAGCTGTCATCCTTACACTCCAGAACTATGTACACAACATAGGTTGAGACATTAACACTTTCAGATGAGGGTTGATGAGGTGGCTTAGCACTGTCAGATGAGGGCCCTACCATTCACTTTTGGGAATACTGTCAGATGAGGGTTACCCACAGTTGTCTTTACCAGTGATGCGGTATTGACACCCTTTCAGTCAGGGCAGATATTGGACCCCAGTTTATTTATAATGGCAGATATAGGGGAATGTTGGTTAAACAACTACCTCCCACAGTTTCAGAATCAGTCTTCGTAAAATAACTCAGATAGTTCAATAGATTCAGTACTGTCAGATACAGTTGCCCATGTTATCAGAACTATAGTATCAGTCATGTTAGTCATCAGTAAAACCTGTATTAGCATATAGTTCTATCTATCATGCACCCACGATTTTAGGTACTATGTATGCATGTTTGTACTCTTACGTCCATATCAGTCAGTCAGTTAGCATTGTTCATGCATATAAAACCTATTTATATTTAGCCTACCTCACTCGTATACTCAGTACATTCCCACATACTAATGCATTTGCGTTATAGTGCTTTCTTTTCATGTTACACCATAGGTCAAGAGACACGAGATCCAAATCAGCTGTACCAGTAGCATTTCCAGTCACAGAGTTACAGTGAGTCCTCTTCATTCGAGGACAATATGATTTGATTCATTATTTATTTCAGTTAGTTTTTAGTTTTACAGAGTTAGTTGGAGACATGTTCCTTCAACTCCTTATTTTGACAGTTTAAAGGCTTTCCAGACTATAGCATTTCAGACAGTTATTTCATATTTTTTTTGGTATTGTTATACCATTTTCAGATATTGTCATATCAGATGTTTATTCAGATTTGAACCTTGTCGCCATTTACTACATGTTTTCACATTTTCATGTTATATTATGTAGTATACAAGTATAGATATCAGTCATGAGTTAGCTTGTGGCCCCTTCGGGGTCATGAGCACCGTGCAGCACCCCTGTTTAGAAAATTGGGGTGTTACAACTCAACAATGATAAAATAATCACAAAAAATAACACAAACAATGTTTATACACTAATAATGTCAAACTAAGACGATACAACTCCAAAAATAAGCTCGAATTCTTAAAAGTTCCCAGCAGAGTCGCCAGAGCTATCGCACCCTTTTTTTAATTCTAAAAAGTTTTAATTTTATGTTTTGGAAGAGTTTTTATTTTTAAAGTGAGAAAAAAGAAGATTTGTTTTCGAAAAGGATTATTTATGTTCAAAACTCAGAGTCGCCACTTGGTATAAATCTAGTGTGCCAAGTCACCTTTGGAAATTCTTTTTTGAAAAATGATTTTGACTCTGACACTGATCCGTGAATAGAGATTCCAACTAAGGAATTCTATTGACCGAGGGGAAGGTGTTAGGCACCCCTCGATCCCGTGGTTCGACCATGGTCGCTTGGTAGAGTGTATTGGCTAATTTAACACTACGAATGTACAAACCAAATCAAAAAACGTAAAAACAATCAGACAAACCAAAAAACAAAACGAATCACAAATATAGTGTCCAATCTGAGTTATACAGTCCAAAAATAAAAAATATGAAAATATAAATACTATTCTAGATTAATCCTAAACTATTGTCCAATATTTTACCCGGCGCCGTGGGCCATCATCACGATCATTTTCCACTAAGATGATACGTTGGGGCATTCCCCAATGAATAAATACAATGAGGCTCAGGGCATTTCCCGTATAATAAATACATTTGAATTAAATTCGATAAACTAGCAACAAACATTCACACGCACATTTAAACATTCAAAACATTCAATAAATACATCACTCCTAGATTTTTACCTACCCAAACCTATATTGGCTATCCATTTCAACAGGTCATAAATCTATCACATTCATGCTTATTCTGAATTAAGCAACAATAAACCAAAGTTAATCTACATTCCACTTTTATCAATTTCTCCATTCTTACCCCGAATTCCCTTTTAATACAAAATTTCTACAATTGGTTACTTTAAACACCCACCTTCAATATGATATAACATCCATCATTCACATCACACACAAAATAAGATAAAAATCATTATGATATCAATCAATCACACAAAATCAAGAATTAACTAAGAATAAGATTAGAGAGATGGACCTTAAATTGAGTGTTTCGAACTATGATTATTATTTGATCGAACTTTTTATTTCAAACCGAGCAGCTGACAAGAGCTCATGAACTGGACCTCATCGGAACCTCAACAAACAATGACATCTCTGCTTTTATCCATGACCCTTTTGTTTTTTACTGACTCGAAACCAAAAATCGCAAGAAAAATAGAGAAACAGATCGAAAACCATTACTCGATAAAATTAAGAAAAATCATGAGATATGTTGCTGGATTTTTGACCCGATCTCTCCATAATCTGTTGGTTTGGCCGCTGCTCTATATTTCGCAGCGATGGAGACCTATTTTCGACTTCGATAGTGCCTGAATTCGCTGAACGAACACGAATTTTAGCAATTTTGAGATTAAACCGATCAAACAATGAATACAAACCAACTCAGGTGAAATTTCACCAAAAATCCAAGGAGACAATCAGATTTCCAAAAATCACTTCATTCTCGACCCTTTTTCATAGTATGTCCGCATGTGTGCAGGTATTATGTGGATTTTGAATATGTGTTCCCCTAATTTCTCATTGGAATATAATTGTGAGTATATAGATGAGTGTCGGTGTGATTATCTGTGGTTTATGATCTGTGCGCGTCATAATTTCAGAGAATGGTGGTGTATTCAATATGTTGGTATGGTATATTTGTCAGATGGTGTTGATAATGAAGTGGGTGTGTTTTCAACTTTTAATAGGCAGGGTTGTTAATTTGTTATTAATAGAATATTGGGGAATGAGTTTGTTAGGTGTTTGTTATTTTTTATTATTTTATGAAAAAGAATTATAGAACGGGTGAGGATACATGTTAAGGTGAGATAACAAAAAAATAAATAAAATAAAGCTCCAGGAGGGACAAAATTAGATGTCTATATGTGGGACTTGTTTTAGATAAATTAGAAATATTTTTTGATTTCCTGTCATGTAGTTAGATGCAGCGGAATCAATATGCCATACCATTGAATTCAAAATCTTTTTCTTATCGCGGTATGTAGCGGTTAGAGACGTAGAGATTGAATTCGGGAGTAGCTACCAATAAATCTTGTATTATCTTATAAATATCGTTGCGATCAAATAATAGTGGTTCTCTAAGACCCCACAAAATTTCAAGCTTAACTCAGTCCTTTAAAGCTTGGAAAAAGGTCCCAGACTTAGAAAATTTCAACTAAGTGTGTATACTTAGAAGTATATTAGACTTCTAAGGTTGGAGATCCTATTTCATGACCCTTATGAACTTAAAGTATATATTTTTAGGTTCGTAGGTCTCTTCAGGTGAGTTCTAAATTTTTTGGACCTCATTTGAACCATGTTCAGGTGACCAAAATAGTGGGTTGACATGATCTCAATGCGTCACGTCACCCATCATGACGTAGGATAATTTCCCCCAGCTTTTAGTGCAAGTCCAGTAAACCAACGCAAACTCGATGTAGTGCGTTGATCATTACATTGATGCCATCAACACGGTGTGTCGGTCTACGCGCCACTGGATGTGATTTTTGCTCTTTTAGTTCAAAATCCAGAGGGGTAAATGGGTCTTTATCCACTTCTATTCAACCGTAAAAACACGAAATTAGGTCATTCTTAGGGCTAAAACACTCATTTTCTCTAAAATCCTCTCAAGAACAAACCCCAACCTATCAAAGTCAAGATCCAGATTCAAGAAATTCATCATCAACCTTCAAGAATTCAGGAATTGAGGTATGTTAAGTATTCATCCAAGGGTTCCATTCTACCCTTGGAGTTCAAGAACCCTTTCCAAAATTCAAGTTAATGGATTTGATAAAATTCATATTTTAATGTGATTGTGTTCATGACTAGCATGTTAATATGGTTCCTAACCTATGATTAGTTGCAAGATTTATGTGAAGTTACTAAATATGTGTGTAGTATCTATCATGTGAAATCATGCTAAAGCCTCCAAATTGTGAGTTTGGTATTTGAAAGTGTGTTGCTCACATGTTGATTTGTATTATGTGCATATACTATGCCCTCTAAGTGTTTGATGAATTGTACGTGTGAGTTGATTAGTGAAATTATATCATGTTAGAATGTATACCACTTTATGTCATGCAAGTGTTTTTCAAAATACCCAATGAATGAATTGTAATCAAGTATTTAGTGATCATGTTTCAAGATTATGCTAGGTACTGTAATTATATGCTATCGAGTCCTGCGGGTACCTAATACCCGATAATTTTGCTGTATACTTAGAGCCAGTGTCAGTCACAGAATAGTGTCAGTCATATCACGATTAGTGGTTTAGAAATCAGTTAGTAATCAGTTCAAAATTTAGTGAACTCAGTTCAGTTCAGTTAGACAATACAATCTGTAATAGTTTAGTCTAGACTAGTATAGTTTAGAACCAAGTCTAGTGTCTATCTAGTTGGGAGTAGGATTCAGCACCAAGTTAACCCAAGGATGGGGACTCACCTGCTAGTAGAGGGTATTGTCCTTAGAAGTAGTCTTTGTGTTCCAGAACTACATAGCCAGTGTAGGTTAAGACATCAACCTGCCAATTGAGGGTTGATGAGATGTCCTACTTACCAGTTGAGTGTACCACCGTTCTCATTCAGAGCACCTGCCAGATGAGGATGATTTAGCTTTTCTTTACCTGTGGCATGGTACTGACACCCTTCCTACTGCATTACAGGTTGGACCCCAATCTATTCAGAAAGGGGAATGTTGGTTAGATGATTACCTCCTACAGTCTCAATTTTAGATTCAGTCTCAATATAGAACTCAGACCAGTTCTTCAAAATGTGGACTGTCAGATATAGTCACTCAGTTATTAGTCATACAACATCACTAAACTCAGATATCAGTAACTCAGTAATTCAGAACTCAATATCCAGTGTTATCATGACTTTTGTTATAGTTTACATATTCATGTATGTACTCTTATTCAGTTGTACTCATGTAATTCAGTCAGTATTGTTGATACATATGAATCCATGCATGACAGCCTACCTCACTTGGCATACTAGTATATTCAAAGTACTGCCGCATAGCTTCTTTTTGTGCAATGATGTCTTATATCATAGGATCAGATGCATGAGCTCACGATTATACTTAGCAGCTCGATCTATCAGTAGTATACTAATGGTAAGTCCTTATTTTTCGAGGATAGATTTATTATTCTAGTATTTTAGTACTCATTTTATTTCAGTAGTTGGAGTTAGTTGGGGAGTTGTCCCATCAACTCCTCATTCAAATAGTAGAGGATTTTCTGAGTAGAGTATTTATAGATAGATGTTTAGTTTTGGTATTGATGTACCGTACTTAGTATTTATTTACAGTTTGAACCTTATGGCAAGTTTCTTCCTAATTATTTAAATAATTATAGTATTATTATTCAGTTATTATAGCAGTTATAAGTCGTGGGTTAGCTTGTGGTTCCTCGGGATTATGAGTACCGTGTAGCATACAGGGGAGAGACTCGGGGCATTACAAACTTTGTATCAGAGCCTAAGATTCAACAAAGTCCTAGTAAGTCTGAAAGGTGCATCTAGTAGAGTCTTGTGCATGGGTGTGTAGCGTACCACACTTATGGACAAGAGGCTATTAGACATTTTAGGAAAAGTTTTCATTCTTTCAGTATTCATGTTGTGTGAGTGAACAGGAGCTCCAGTTAAACTCTCAGTCTAATTTATCTCTTCCTTATGCTTCCAAAAAATGCATCCTAGAAAAGCTAAAGAAAGAAGAGATGAAAACCGACCAGCTTCTTTGCCCGTTCAGGCAAATCACCTGAATAAGCATATCTCTCATGCTAAATTCAGAGCTGCTTTAACCATATTAGCTTATTCAGTAGTTGCTCAGAGCAATTTTTAGACTTTTGTCCTATGTAGGTTATTGGCTTTCCCTCAGTAAGGTGCGGGAGGGGATCGTAGGAAGAATAAGAGGGCTAGAACAAACAATTCTAAGCCAAGATCAGGGGGTAGTAACAACCCCTAATTTTGTAAGAGATTCTCAGCCCCAGTTCCACCTTTAGTCAGGGCGCCAGTGCTTAAGTTTAAAAATGACAGCCGAAATGGGGCATCAGGCTCTAAGTCACAAATTAGGGGAAAGTGTGTTTGTATTAATTCACTTTGCAGAGAATGTGGGAAGAACCATATGGAAGTGTGTAGAGCTGGGTGTGATGTATGTTTTGGATACGGTAAACCAAGACACAGGATGTGGGAGTGTAGAGTAATAGATCAGGGGAGAAAGGATTTACTCTAATGGAGTCAGTCCAACCGCCTATCAGCTCAGTCTGGTCTCTCAAATCAATAGGGTACCACTTCCAGTACCACTAGTGGGCAACACCTAAAAAGGCTTCATACACTTTCGTCCCGACAAGATCAGGAAAATTCTCCTGATGCGGTCATTGGTACGTTACAGATCTTTCATTGACATATATATTCCTTGTCAGATCCAAGAGATTCTCTGTCTTCTGTAACTCCTTACATAGCAGTCACCTTTTAAGTTAGATTAGAAATCTTAACAAAACTTTTCTTACTACCTCCCCCAGTAGGTCGATCTATTCCATCCAGATGAGCATACAGAAATTGGTCGGTTATAGTATTTTAAAAAAATAACTTCAATTGATTTCAGTAATAGAGTCATCCTGTTTCAGTTTCTTGAGGGACTAATCATTGGATGAAGGGGTAGTACCTTAGATTCAGTTGACTTGAGTTTGAACTAGTAGAAAAAAGAGTAGAGAATGCTAAGTTAGTCAGTGTTGAGGTTGCTATATGAGGATTGTTGGAGAAATAGAAATCTAAGTATTATGTATCTAAAGAAAGTACTAGCAGTGGACCTTACATTATTGGGTATGGTCCTTCAAAATGAGTTTAGTATTTATGAGTATTATTATATCCCAAACTCTAAAGTAACGTGGTTTCAGTCTGGTTTAGAGTTTATTAAGTTATTCACAGACTTAGAATAACGACTTTAAGCTAAGGTGGAGATGGTAGAACAAGTAACCAAGTTAGGATTTCAGATTTTAATGGTAAAGTATGCATATGTAGAAAATCAGTGGAAAGTCATGATGCCTAATAGGTCTTTACCTTAGTGCAAAGTTTTGCACTTTAGCTATCACGATAACTACCCATGCCTTACATGTCAGCTTTATGATCATAGATCACATTCGTGCGAATTAACAAAAATTATGTACGCTTATAGTTTCTAGCATAAAGAGTTCCAGTTCACTCAACATTATGAATCACATTCCATGAATACAGGAACTCTAAAATCAGTTCATGCAGATCATGACTCATGCACTCATGTTATCCTTTATAGTATGCTTAGTTCCTATGAGTTATGCTATACTCTTAATGATCAGCTAGATTTAGATTTCGTCATGTAAATCCTCAATGTAGATATCTTGATAAAATCCAGGATGTTGATGTCCTATTCCTCAGGATTCAGTTAAGTGTCAAGTTCAGTGTAGTTCCATTCATGCTTCAAGTTCTCATGTTTTAACCTTTAGTGAAATCTCATTATGAAATGATGTAGCAATGAGCAGTTGCTTAGAAGGGAGAGAGTAAATGTTTTATGTTAAGAAATGATTATTGCATATTATTTTTACACGAGGCTGTAGTTATGATGATAGACTTTAATGTCATGTTAATACGTAAGTGGCTAAATGCATTTCAAAGATTTGAGTAGGGTTGAACATAGTGAGAGAATCTAGTCTAGATCAGACCTTAGTAGGTAGAATTATTAGAACCCAGTTTTCAGTTCCATTACAGTCTCAATTACAATCTTAGTTATGGTCTTAGTTGCAGTCCTAATTATAGTCTGAGTTACGCCTTAATTACCATTTCTCAGTCCCAGTCCCAGTCCTGTAATCAGATCAGTAACTCAATTTAGTTTTAAATTTGCTTGACCATAGCGTACAGTTATCAGTTATTCAGTTATCCGTATTTGAGTACCTCAATTTACAGACTATTTCAGAGTCATGTTATACACTTTGTCTTGCCTTCTCAAATAATACAATTTTCACAAATTCATGCTCATTTATCTCATGTTACCCAGTCAGTCTTTACCTTATATGCATGATACCCTACAGTTCCAGTCCAGTAATTCAGACTAAGTATAGTTCAATCTTATATGACCAGTATTCAGCTATAAGCCATTCAGCTAACCAAATGAGTTAGTATGTTTATACATTCGTATTCAATGCCCATGTGAATATTTTCAGTAATCTCAGGTGAGGTGTCGTAATGAGGTGGAGAATATAGTTGAGAGAATATTCGAGGAATATGTCTAAGCTTGAAAATTTATAGATGCAGTGCAAAAGGCTTAGTTACTCTATCTTAGATGATCATTCATAGGCATCGCCTCATATTACAAAATTTTAGCTAGGATGTGATTTCTTATTCAAATATTTTATTCTGCCCAGGCCAGGATTCCTTGCTCCCCTGAGTCACTAGAACTCTATAGACAGAGTGTCAAGGAAATGCTCCAGTTGAGTATTAGTTTTCAGCATGAGTTTGTCTGTAAAGCTAATAATTTAGTTTAACAGTCAGGAAAACAAGTTCTTATGGTTTGGTTTCCCCATATTTCTATCTTGTCACACTATCCGAAGCCTCATGAATGTAACCATTCCAAGATGGGCAAACCATGGAGTTGCGAGTTTAGCTCAGTTCATTTGTCATGCCTTAGTTTTAGATCCCCGGTATGCAGTCATAATTCAGTTCATACATGCCTTGTGCAATGTCCCAGGGGACATAATGTCCCAAGGGGGAGATGCACTATAATCCCCCAAGCTTTCATGACGTAAACCTTTTATCTTATTTTCATGCAACGAATCCATTTTGGAGTAGAGGGTACTCATAGGTGGACCCCCAAGTTTCAATCTCAGCCGTAAGACATGTATTCAAGGGGTCAGTTCAGTTCAAGATATTCAGTTCATGTATCACGTTTCAGGCTCTGTTTAGTTCATGATATTCAGTTCATGTATCACGTTTCAGGCTCAGTTATGTTCTTATTTTCCGGTTCATGCATATTTAGTAAATGATCTCAGGTTTGTCAGTATTCCCAACTTAAGGTAATAGTCTTCCTTAGATTAGATTAGTTCCATGTTTAGTTACGGTTATAAACTTGGTATTCATTACCGTTGCATATTCAGTCTTGCATTCATGAATCTGTTCAGTCATATACTCATGCATCAGATACACATGTTCAGTTTGAAAACTTAGCTTATCAGTAGTTTCAGTCATGTCTTCCATGCATCAGATATGCATGTTCAGTGTGTAAGCTTAGTCTATCAGAGTTTCGTAGATTAGTCAGTCTTATCCGAGGACAAATGTTCCCAAGGGGGAGATATTGTAAAACCCACAAAATTCTAAGCTTAACTCAGTCTGTTAAAGCTTAAAAAGAGGTCCCAAACTTATAAAATTTCAGCTAAGTGTTTATACTTAGAAGTATCTTATCCTTAGTATGTTGGCAATCCTATTTCACGACCCTTATAACCTTAAAGTATCAATTTTTAGGTTGATTCCTGATCAGTAATGTCCGTAGGTCACTTCGGGTAAGTTTTAGATTTTTTGGACCTCGTTTCAACTAGGTTCAGGTGATCGAAATACTGCGTCCACATGATCTCGATGCGTTGCATAACCCATCGAGTCGAAGGATAGTTTCCCTCAACTCTCAGTGTAATTCCTGTGAACCAACTTGAACTCGATATGGCACGTTGATGATTGTGTTGATGCCATCAACGCGGCGCGTTGATCTACGCATCACTGGGAACAATTTTTGCTCTTTTAATTTTGCATCAAGAGGGGTAAATAGGTCTTTATCCCACTTCTATTCATCCCCAAAAACATGAAATTAGGTCATTCATAGGGTTAAAACACTCATTCTCTCTAATATCCTCTCAAGAAGAAACCCTAACCTATCCAAGTCAAGATCTAGATTCAAGAAATTCACCATCAATCTTCAAGAATTCAGGCTTTGAGGTATGTTAAGTGTTCATCCAAGGGTTCCTTCCATCTATGAAGTTCAAGAACAACAATAACAATGACGACAAACCCAGTGTATTTCTACATAGTGAGGCCTGGGGAGGGTAAGATGTGTGCAGTCCATACCTCTACCTCTAAAGAAGTAGAAAGGCTGTTTCCGATAGACCTCCGACCTGAGACACGGAGAGTTCCTAATCCATGATTAGTTGCAAGATTTATGTGAAGTTATTAAATATGTGTTTAGTAACATGTAAAATCATGCTAAAGCCTCCAAATTGTGACTTTGGTATTTGAAATTGTGTTGCTCACATGCTGATTTGTATTATGTGCATATACTATACCCTCCAAGTGTTTGATGAATTGGACATGTGAGTTGATTAGTGAAATTATATCATGTTAGCATGTATACCACTTCATGTCATGCACGTGTTTGTCAAAATGCCCCAATAAATGAATGGTTATCAAGTATTTGTTATCATGTTTCAAGATTGTCACATGTCTTATAATTATATGCTATTAAGTACTGGGGTTATCTAATACCCGATAATTTAGCTGTATACTTAGAGCCAGTGTCAGTTACAGAGTAGTGCCAGTCATATCACGATTAGTGGTTCAGGACTCAGTTATTAATCAGTTCAGAATTTAGTGAACTAAGTTCAGTTCAGTTAGACAGTATGATCAGTAATAATTCAGTCCATCCTAAAGCTGTGTAGTACTCAGTCCAGTGTCTATCAAGTTGGGAGTAGGATTCAGCACCCAGTAAACCCAAGGATGGGGACTCACCTGCCAGTAGAGGGTGTGATCCTTTGAAGCAGTCTTTGTCTTCTAGTACTATGTATCCAGCATAGGTTGAGACATCAACGTGCCAGCTGAGGGTTGATGAGGTGTCCTACCTACCAGTTGAGGTTACCACCATTCTCATTTAGAGCACCTGCCAGATGAGAGTAACTCAGCTTTTCCTTACCCATGTCACAGTATTGACACCCTTCCGACTGGGTTACAGGTTGGACCCCAATCCATTCAGAAAAGGGTGTGTTGATTAGATGATTACCTCCCACAGTCTCAGTTTCAGATTCAGTTTCAGTATAGAACTTAGACTAGTTCTTCAAAATTAGGACTGTCAGATACAGTCACTAATTTATTAGTCATACAGTATTAGTAAACTCAGATATTAGTAACTAAGTAATTCAAAACTCAGTATCCATTGTTATTATGACTTCAGTTACAGTTTACGTATTCATGCATGTACTCTCATTTAGTTGTACTAATGTGACTCAGTCAGTATTATTCATGCAAATGAACCCATGCATTGTAGCCTACCTCACTTAGCACACCAGGACATTCAAAGTATTGACACATACCTTTATTTTGTGCTATGATATCTTATATCATAGGTTTACTTGCACGGGCCCCCGATCATACTTAGCAGCCTGATCCATCAGCAACAGACAGTAGTGAGTCCTCATTGTTCGAGGACAGATTTGTTATTCTAGTATTTCAGTACTCAATTTATTTCAGTTGTCGGAGTTAGTTGGGGACTTTTCCCATTAACTCCTCATTCAAACAGTAGAGGCTTCTCAGACTAGAGTATTTATAGACAGATGTTTAGTTTTGGTATTGTTGTACCATACTCAGTATTTATTTACAGTTTGAACCTTATGGAAAGTTTTCACCAGTTTTTTGCATAACTACATTATTATTATTTAGTTATTGCAGAAGGTACCAGTCATGTGTTAGCTTGTAGTCCCTCCAGATTATGAGCATCGTGTAGCGTTTGGAAATCACAGACTCAGGGCGTTACAGGTGTCTTTTGTGTTTTTGGAGTGTGTTGTGTGCCCACATCCCTTGTTATTACCTGAAAGGCTTTATAGGGAGTTGAGCATTTTACTAAACTATATTTCTTTCGGCATTACCTAATAATGTGACCATCCTTCTTACAGTAGTTACAATAGTTTCGCTTCTTGCAATGGGAAATGACATACCCTGTTTCCTTGCAATGATAATATTGAATTGGTTGTTAGAGTTGCTCGAGGAAGAACTTTTGTATGCAGCCATGGCAGTGTCCACGAAAAGGGAATATTCCATAGAGGCTTGAGAACCTAACTGAGTTTCTTCTCGAAGTACTTCAGAAACCACCACATCTAAAGCTGATAGTTATTCCTTGTTGAGAATGCTGACACGTAAAGGCTCAAACTCAAACCTGAGTTTCATAAGGAATTGGACAGTTATTGTCCTCTTCGTAGTAGTCATTGCTTAATAAAGTGGCCAAAAGTTCCCTTAACAGTGAGAAACTTGGAAAAAATAAAAATCTCAAGGAAAAAAAATTTGTGGGATGCAAGTTAAATGACACAAGTTATGCTCCAAGGCATAAGTTCAGTGACATAAATTATATCACAGTGCCTAAGTTCAATGGCACAAGTTATGTGATAGTGCATAACTTTAGTGACAAAAATGCTTTAAGCTGTTCTCAAAGGCTGCATGAACAGTGTCTGTGATCTCAAAAACACACAAATGAACAAACGGGTGGAAACAAGAGTACAACACAACACGATTGAATATCCTTCCCTAAAAATAATGCACAGAACACGCTTAGCAAATTTCTAGTTTCACTACAAGTTCAAGACCTCTACTTGGTCAGAAGACACTACCATGTGGAAATTTCACCATGAACTCAGATAAAATCTGTGTGTTGGATATAACAAACTCTATTTTTATCTTCAACAGGAGAAAATGCAATGAATCAAAGAAGGGAGAAAAGGGCAACTAACAATTAATTGATGCGGAGATATTTGAAATTGCTCCAGCTTTCCACGTTCGTATTAGAAATCAAATCATTTGATAATCTGCTGATATTATCCTGAGCTAGACATGAACCTCATGAACTAACTTTTAAAACATTTGTATCACTTGCCTGTTCGTATTCATATAGCTAATTCCTCTAACAATTTTTTGTTCTGATAATATTTCATTCTGCTAAGATTTTCATGATGATCAATTTGATTTTCATCAAAGATGACATAATTTTACCATCAGTAAGGCAACTCATTTGATAAGAATATTGCTGCCACGCAAAAGAAAAAAAGAACCCCATTTGCTATCGCTGCAGAGGGTGTGTTATGCTGATAATAGAAGTGGAACAAGAGTATCTTCCTTTTTTTAAAAGAAAAAAAATCTTTTTCTACTAATACAACAACCATAATAGTCTTCTTTGATGTTTGAAAACTTGATGAAGAAAGAGGCACATCATTTGCAACCACTTATATAAAGTACAAAGGATTTAATTTTAGTTAAAGACAATAGTGAGATTTATTGTAACAAGCTAGAATTTCTGAATTACAGAATCATTCACAAATCAAGTACTAAGACCAAAAAAAATAACCAACAATTTAGAAAAAATTTACAACTAACAAATCACTTGGAACTACATGCTCCACATCCAAAAAGTTGAATCTTGGTGTTCTGTAGCATTCCTAAAACATCTTTCATGTTAGTCCTTCTCACCGGAGATTCAGCACAACAATCTAATTCTACTTCCATGATTGATGCCACAACATCTAGATCCTTCTGTAAGCGATTGCCAGTTGATGTTAGCAAGTTGGCATCTACGACGTCCATTACTGCCTCTGGAAGAGAATAACTCACCCATTGCTTCAAGCTAAGATCTCCCTCAAACTCACTAGGCTTTCTCCCAGTAAGAGTTTCCAGAAACATCATCCCGTAAATATGGACATCACATTTTATAGAGACCAATCCATCCAGTCCATACTCTACAGTCAAAAATTAATATAAAGATGCAATATACATTCTAGGTGGGAAAAAAGAGAGTAAAAATAAGCAAAACTAAGAGACGTACCCAGTGCAAAATAGTCCAATGTGGCTAAGGTTTTAGTTTATAAATCAATCTCATCGTCACCAAGCAGTTTTGAAATACCAAAGTCGCTTAGTTGAGCAACCATATCCTCATCCAACAAGACATTAGTAGGCTTCAAAACGCACATGCCACATCTATGTCTCTGCATGATGTATAAAAAGTAGTTGTATGAATATAAATACTTCTCAAGACTCCCATTAGGCATTTACTCAAGCACTAAAGCCTTAAAATAAAGATTGGAACAACTAGTAATGACTTTTACGGGATTCCTATGGTGAAGGTTCCGCAAACTTCACATTCTATATCAAAACTCTTGAATCCCGCATCCTGTTGCAGACTGAACACTTTAACTACAATGACAACTCCACTTCTGAGAACGCCTTTGTAAACAGTTCCCCAACTTCCAGAACCAATAAGATTACTCTCACTAAGCTCATCAGTGCTAGGAGCAATTCATAGTATGAAATTCTTTATCTTATAATGGTAGACAATGAATCATCTTGTTGAGGAGCTCTTTTACCTCGCCTATACCTTATCCATACAAACATAAAAGAGATGGGATCAAATAAAAGTGCAAAACTTAAGAGAAGAAATAGAACAAGTAATTTTTTCCTATTTGATCTATGCTTTGATAATGTGGGACATGGCGGGACACTAAATCTTGAAGAACTACACAATGCTTCATTGTAGATGAAAAAATGACTCTAGAGGTTCTTAAAAGGACACCCCGAGGGTATTTACCCATACAATTTTTTGACAGAAACATTGAAATACTTCAAGTTTTGAAGTTTTTGAAAAGACTAAGGAATTATTCTAGATATATTGTTATGAGAAAGGACTGGGAATGCCAAACCTACGATGTTGCTCACTGGGTCAGATATAGCTTCATGCACCCTGCTGTGTCTCAAGGAGAGGTACTCCAAGTTGTATAATCCCCCAATTCCTCTAGGGATTTCTTTTGGGAATCCATTCATAGATATATCTATTTGTACCAACGCCTTTAGATTTCCATTTTCTGGAGGTAAAGAACCAACCATGTTGTTTGAGGATAAGTCAAGGTCCCGTAGATCTTTAGGATTCTCCTAACTTTGAAGATTTTAATTTGATCTTCCAGACCTCGAGACATTGATTCTTGAGTCAATTTATGTTCAAGGGTATAAAGGGCATGTCTTGGGGAAGTTTCAGATTTTTTGGACAAGGATTGGGCCGTGCTTGGATCACGAAAATAATAGGTCATCGCGATTGTACCGCATCGCGGTGAGCCACAAAAATGCAACTCAGTTGTGGGTTTAAATGCCTGAGGGGTAATTAAGTCTTTTCCTATTAATTATATTTGTCTAATCATGATTAATAACGTAGTTAGGGAATGAAATTGTCCATTCTCTCCAAATTACTCTCAAACAAAACCCTTCTCCCTTCCCCAACAACCAAGAATTTAATCCTTTCAAGTTCAAGATTCTCAAGAAAGTGTCAAGATTAGGGTTCCAATCTTCAAACTGAGGAACCTAAGGTACGTGGATCCTAAATTTCATGGACATGTTTTTTTATGATCTTGAACAAGATTTAAAGTTGCATAAGTTTATATATATGTAGTAAGTTCAGAAATTCATTTTGAAAGCATGCATTGTGAAAACAGTTTGATGAAAGTACTTAATGATCATGGGGTTTCTTTTCATGACCTTGGTTTATGATTTCGTGTATATGTGACTTGAACTCGAAGGATGATTGCGAATATGATTTGTAAACCTCATTTTATTTCATGATGATATTTATGAACTTTGTATTGCATAAATTGTAAATTATTGAGAGCATGATTTAAGAGCCCTCTTTTGATCATGATAATTATGTTAACCAATGTTGAGGGTTAGTTTAGAAATGATGACAATTCTATGAGTATTAAATATTTCAATAACCATTACACATATATTGAATGAATGGAATTCTTTTGACGATCATATAAAAGGTCTGAATGAGAAGGTCTATGGGAAGATACAATACGAATGACTTGCAAGTCGGGGTATCGGCGATACACCATTGTGAACTTCCCTTAATAAGATAAGAAAAGAATAGTTTGTAAGCATAATGTGTGTTTTCTCATAAGAGGTTAGAACTAGGCTTAAATAGTGTTAGATAGTTACCCAAAGAAAGAATGAGTAGGAAGACTCTATGCTGATACCGTGATTTTCCAAAATCGGGTTATGGTGCCATGCTTTGTGATCTTGTATACCTTGAATTCATGTCATCCTGAATTGGGACTATGGTTAGGAGTCCTTCTTTGTGATCTTCTGTCCCACCAAGGAATGCTGTTTGATTGGGGATCTTGATACCCTGCTTTGTGATCTTGTGTGTTCCCCTTTTTTTGACACTCCAATCCTGGTGGGAAACCTGGATCGGGGGCTTGGCCGCCGAGTCTAGGGAGGGTTCCATGTAGCCAGTGGAATTACAGATTATAGGGCGTACCATCTAGCTCAATAGTAGAAAAACTACTTGTATCACAATTGAAAGAAATGTTTTGAAGCTCATCAAGTAATGCCCATGTGGTCTCAAATGTTTTATGTCGATATGTTTTATGAAATGCTCTCACCTATGTTGTATAAAGTATATTTTGTTTATGGGTTGTCCTGTATACCAGCATATTTGTATTTACCCCTTTATATTTCAGGATATAAGGCTCAGTCTAGGGGTCCCGCTAAGCGATAGATCATTATCAGATGTTTGGAGTTGGTGGGCCTCCCTTATTTCAGAAGGCCTTGTTTCATGTGATATTTTTATATAGTTTTTAGTTCATGGTCTGATCGTGGTCCTTGTCCTGGTTTCAGACAGATGATGTTTCCAGTATTGATAGAGATTTCATAGATTGGTATTAGATGTTTTTGAATCTTTATGAACTCTTTTCCATATTGATTAGTTTGAAATAACAAGATGACTATGTTTTCATTTTTTAGGCATCTATATGGTGTGTGAATTATGCTTGTGATTTTCAGTTAGAAGGGGCTCTCGAGCCTCCATCGTTCTTGATACCCGTCGCGACCAGGCCCCCAACTCGGGTCATGAAAAACTTGGTATCAGAGCATGTTTTAAGGTCCTAGTGTATATTCAAAGTCACGTCAGGTAGAGTCCTTTTTATGGGTGTGTAGCGTACCACAATTATTAGGGGAAAATAACTAGGCATTTAGGAATGTCTCTCTTTTCTTCAAGTCTTAGTTCATGCTTTAGAGTCTGAATGTCCCCCTAATTTATGATTTCCTATGTTTCATAGATTTAACATGCCTCCCCATAGATCAAACGAGCAGAATACCTATGGTTATAATATCGGCCCTTCTCATGGGATGCAGACCCCTAATAGATCTCTTACTCAAGAATTTGTTGCTACTCCAGTTGTCCCTCCTATCCCGACAAGTCCATCTCAGGCTCCATAGATCGGTACCAACCGTACCAATCCTCCTCAAAGAGAAGTCTCGAATCCTGAGTTTTGACAGTCCATCCATATGATTCCTCAGCTTGTGGCTTCCCAGTCCCACCGGGTAAAAAATATGAGTTTTGTGCTTGATTAGTTTAAATCTACTTGGGTTGGTGTAAGACCCCACAAAGTTCCCTTATAGTCTGAGCCTTAGAGTGTGTTGAGTGAAGTGTAATTCCGGCACTAAAAGTTTGAGAAGTGATTTTTAAAGTGATTGGCGTTTTAAAAAATGACCTTCTATCGTGTGGGAAATTGAATTATTTTTCCAACGATATACATTTTGTTAAAATCTGATGCTGGAGTAAGAAGATATAGCCTTTTTTTCAAAAAGAAGAGGAATCGCCCAGGGGCGACGGAGAGGGCTGACGGACCGTCACCCAGACCGTTGCATGGAGGCAGAAGATTATAATCACTGTCCAAGTGCGATGGAGAGGGCCGACGGACATCGACCTAGCGATGGACCGTCGCGCCCCACCATCACAGTCAAGACAGAAGATGAGTTTCTGGACCAGGTACAACGGTCAGGACCGACGGACCATTGAGCCTCCACTGAACCGTCGCATCCCATCGTCTCACATTCCGTTTAGTATTTTTAACTCATTTTAAAAAGGGCTTTTGGGTATTTTCTCACCCTTTTATGATTCAGATATATTCCAAACGAAGCAGATGGCTTCATTTATCATCCAAACATAAGAGAGTCAGGGTTTTTCCCTCAAGGACAAATCCAAAACCCTTCTCCAAGAAATTCAAGAACTCACCATAGATTGTACAAATTGAGTTCAGAATCATGTTCCCCAAGTCAAGTGTTGCAAGAACCCTCTCTCAAGAGTAAGAAGAAGAGTATCAAGCAAGCTTGTTCATCCAATATCATAATCCAAGGTATGTGGGGTTTGAACAACGTTAATCCTTTCACCCTTCTGCCCAAATGCTTATTTTAAACTACAAGTTTATGAAATTTATGAGATTTTACATGAAATTGAATTAGGATTTTTTATCCATTGTTATTAGTTGCAAGCTTTTAATGTTTCCCATGAATTGAAAGTCAAGTAGCATGACTTTGCATGTTTTCTTAAGAAATAGAAGATGGGTTTATACCCTATGTGGTTACTCGTTGAGAATTTAATAGTTTCAATGCACTAGAAATTAAAGTACATGAGTATGTTGAGATTTTAAAGTAAATTGCTGTAAATTCCCGATTTCTATATGAGTTATAGATTCATATGATGTCTATTATAAATTTTGATGAGTCTCAACTCGAGATGGAATTATGGGTCATTGATCCTACTTGAGATTTCATTTTTATGAACATTTTTGACATAAGCACCCATGATTTGAGTATTCATAGATTATTGAGAAAGCTTTGACATTAATTGTCATAGTAGCTTTGAAATCCACTTCACTAAATGAGTTCACCAATTTTACAGTTGGGTTCTTTATGAACAATGAGATTATTTTAAAAGTGGATTTCCAATGAGATGAGCTAGATAAACTAAAGGGAGTAGTATTTAGCACCGAGTTGGGTAAGTTACTATGGTTTCTTGCACCAAAACTACGTGCCACCGAAGGATTGAGATTTTGATCCTGAGGCGTAAATAAGTAGGCCCAAGGCCGAGATAAGTGATTACTGAGTTGAAGTTATACTCCTTAGAAAGATTATGATGTCTCTCCCCAACATGAGGTTTCTTCCTTAGGTGGACAATACGTTGGACTCCATGTAGCTCGTATGGTTTTTTTCGGTTAAGAGAACCTCCCTTGAGATGAGATATTTTCTAAAGTAAATAAACAACTTTTGAGTATTTTCCAAAGAAGAAAGTATTTTTCTCTACTAGTAAGAGTTGATCATCATTTTTTAAACCAAAGTTATATAATTCCGAGTTCCAAGTGCTTTGAGTCTAAAAGAGTTCTAAGTTCTTGTGCATTAAAGAAGTTTTACTCCCCATGAGATAAAATCATGAGTTTGAAAGTATTTTTTAAAGCTTCCTTCAGTCTACGAGTAATGAGAATAAGAGGAGAGTACAGATTTTTAATGCTAAAGCATAATGACTCATGAGAGTTGTATTACATGCTTCATTATACATGATTTATGAGCTTTACATTTTAGATTTATTCAATCTATGTGAGTTATTCCTAATTGCATGTATGATTTGATTAAAGAGTATTGATATTGTTTTATTCAAATGCATACACCCCCATATACTCAGTACATTCCCAAGTGTTGATCCATATATACGTCTATGTGCTACATTGTCTTATAATGTAGGTTAAGGTGCTTAATCTCTACCTTGTCAGTGATTTTCAAGTACCTTTGTCTACATCTCTGCAGTGGTGATTCCTTATGATTTGAGGACCTATCTTCAAATATTTCCAGTACTTTAGTAGATATATTATTGCTTTCAGTTCAGTCTGAGTTAGCGGTTACCTATCTCAACTACTCTCTAGTTCATGGAGTAGCAGAGGCTTGGTCAGACTAGTTATCAGATTTTTGTTATGTTGATATTTCCAATTTTGTGGTCATTTGAAACAAGTACTTTCTTCGAATTTCCTTTCATTTGATATTATAGTGCCAGTGTTTTGTTTATTCTATCTTGAAATGAGTGATTATAAGTAGTAATATGCTCAAAGGGTTAGCTAGGGGCTACTTGTAGCCTTAAGTACTGTCTGACGTCTCGGGATGTAATTTTGGGTCATTACAAACTTTGTATCAAATCCTAAAGTTGAAGAAGTCCTAGGGAGTTTGATAAGCCGCGTTGAGTAGAATCTTGATCATCGGTATGTAGGGCACCACATCTATGAGCAAGAGGCTACAAGACATTTTAGGAAAAGTTATTTCTTTATTTTAGATTCTAACGTGCCTACAGTTGTCCCTCTCCTATAATAATTTGTGCTCTCCTATTTCGGAAAATGTTTCTCTGAAGAGCGAATACCTGCAGAAATGATAATGAGCAACCCTAGCCTATTGATCCCTTGGATGAGACTGTGTCTTATGCTGAGTTTCGGGCGACCTTTCAGGCATTAGCCTGAGCAATCACCGTTATTGTTTAGGCCAATAACCAGGTTGCAGTTGTAAATTAGTAGGGAGGTGATTTAGTTGTTGTTAGGATTCATGATTTCATGTGGATGAATCCACCAGAGTTTTATGGGTCTAAGGCGGGCGAGTACCCCAGTTATACCTTGAGGAGTTGGAAAGATCACGCAGGTGATGCATGATTCTGAGGAACAAAGTGTTGAGCTGGCATCTTACCTATGGAAAGACATTGCTTATGACTGGGTTATAGCATGGAAGAAGGGTAGAGGTGAGGGTGTTCCTCCTATGACTTGGCAGAGGTTGCAAGATACATTCTTGGACAGGTTCTTTCCACTTAAGATGAGGGAAGTGAAGATTGAGAAGTTGATGAACTTAAGGAAGGGCTCCATGACTATTAAGGAGTATTTCTTGAAGTTCAACCAGTTAGCCAAGTATGTTGTTGATTTGATTGCTGACACCCGAGCTAGTATGATCAAGGTCATGATAGGTATTTCCAGTTTGGTACTGAAAGAATGTAGGACCGCGATGCTGAATAGGGATATAGATCTGTCTAGGTTGATGAGACATACGTAGTAGATAGAGGTAGATACAATAAGGGATAGAGATAGTGTGAGGGGTAATAAGAGGGCTAGATCTGGGCAGTATGAGTATGGCCAGGCTAGGTCCCATAGAGTGAACCGCCAATAGTTTCAGAATCTTTCTTCTATTTCAGTGTCTTCATCAGCTAGTGCTCCTGCACCTAGAGACAGGCAAGAGTAAGGAAATAGGTCTTTTATGTCTAGGTCGCTGAACAACATAAGTAATATACCACGCTATCATCCTTGTGCTAATTGTGGTAGTGACCATCTCGGTAAGTGTTTTGCAGATCTGAGGGGTTGTTTTGGTTGTGGCAAGTTAGGCCATAGACTTAAATATTGTCCGTATGCTAGGCAGGGGAATAGAGATGCGCAACCTCAGGCATAGACTACTAGTGTACCAGCTCATGTACCCCATCCCGCCCCTGCTTAGGGCGCTTCATCTAGCACTACTGGCGGTCGGTGCTAGAACAGATTCTATGCCTTACCATCCCGCCAAGAGAAGGAGGACTCTCCTGATGTTGTTAATGGTATACTTCGTATCTTTTTCATTGATGTTTATGTGTTGTTGTACCCTAGGTCAAGTTTCTCTTATGTGACCCCATTAGTCGCTGTGAATTTTGAAATGAGTCAAAAAAATATTCTTCAGCCTTTCTTAGTTTCCACACTAGTAGGGGAGTCAGTTGTTGCTAAACAATTGTATAGAGATTGTCCTATTACTGTTCTTCATAGAGTCATACTTGCTGATTTGATAGAGTTAGACATGATGGATTTTGACCTTATTCTAGGTATGGATTGGCTTTATTCTTGTTATGCATCTATAGACTGTCGTAACCATGTGGTCAAGTTTCTGTTTCCTGATGAACCAGTTTTTGAGTGGTCTGGGAGTTCAGTATCTCCCAAGAGTTATTTTATCTCCTATCTCGAAGACAAAAAAGCTAATATCCAATTTTTGCATCTATCACCTAGTTAGAGTCAAAGACACTAAGTCAGAGGCTCTAACTATTTAGTCAGTCAACATTTTTAATGAGTTTTCTGATGTTTTTTCGGAAGATCTCCCAGGGGTACCTCCCGATAGAGAGATAGAATTCGAGATTGACCTTATTCTCGACACTTATCCTATTTCTATTTTGCTATACCATATGGCACCTGCAGAGCTTAAGGAGTTGAAAGAGCAACTCAAAGATCTTTTACAAAAAAGGTTTCATAAGGCTTATTGTTTCTTCTTGTGGCGCACCTATTTTATTCATACAAAAGAAAGATGGTTCGTTGCGTATGTGCATTGACTATCATCAGCTTAACAAGGTCACAATAAAAAATAAGTACCCTCTTCCAAGAATTGATGACCTGTTTGATCAATTGCAAGGTGCAAGTTATTTCTCCAAGATAGACCTTAGATTCGACTATCATCAACTTCAAGTGAGGGAATGTGACATTCCAAAGACAATCTTCCGAACCCGCTATGGTCACTTTGCATTTCTAGTCATGTATTTCAGACCAAAAAATGCCCCAGCAGCC
This sequence comes from Capsicum annuum, assembly GCF_002878395.1. NCBI lineage: Eukaryota > Viridiplantae > Streptophyta > Magnoliopsida > Solanales > Solanaceae > Capsicum > Capsicum annuum. The sequence goes on along the minus strand of NW_025831995.1, from coordinate 272,383 downwards.
TTTATGGACCTTATGAATTGAGTGTTCACACAATATCTTGATATGCTTGTCATAGTGTTCATAGATGACATCCTTGTGTACTCCCGTATTGAGAATGACCATGTAGATCACCTAAGAATTGTCTTGCAAACTCTTATAGGTCACCAGTTGTTTGCCAAATTCAACAAGTGTGAATTTTCGCTAAGGTGAGTAGACTTTCTGGGTCATATTGTTTCAGCCGAAGGCATTAGAGTTAATCCCCAACACACAGAAGTTGTGAGAAATTGTCCTAGACCTATTTCTCTATCTTACATTAGGAGTTTCTTTGGTTTAGCTTGCTACTACCACCGTATTGTTGAATTTTTCTCTTCTATTGTGTCTCCCATGACCCGGTTGACAAAAAATAAAGTTAAGTTCTAGTGGTCAGATTCCTGTGAGAAGAGTTTTCAAGAGTTGATGACTCGACTTACGTCATTCTCGGTGTTGACTTTGCCTTATGGTACAGATGGTTTTGTGGTGTATTGTTTATGCCTCTAGAGTTGGTTTGGGTGATATGTTGATGCAAAGAGGTAAGGTTATAGCCTATGAATCTATACAGTTAAAGCTGCATGAAAAGAACTACCTTACCCATAATTTTAAATTAGTTGTTCTGGTCTTTGCTTTGAAAATATGAAGACACTACCTTTATGGCTTCCAGGTTGATGTATTTATGGATTATAAAAGTCTGCATTATGTGTTTACTCAGGGAGTTGAATCTTAGGCAGAGGAGGTGGTTAGAGTTGTTAAAAGACTATGATATGAGTGTGTTGTATCACCCAGGCAAGGCCAACATAGTGGCAGATGCCCTTACCAGATTATCTATGAGCAGTGTTGCTCATAGGAAGGTAAGAAAGAGTTAGCTTATGATGTGCATCGACTGGATAGATTGGGTGTTAGGTGGCTTGATTCAGCTGAGCGAAGTACTTTGGTGCAAAGTAATTTCAAATCCTCTTTAGTTTCGAAAGTGAAGGAGAAGCAAGACAGAGATCCTAGTTTGGTCAGACTGAAGGAGTTAGTTAAGGACTAAAAGGTAGAGGTTTTCTCCCAAGGGGGAGCTAGCATATTGAGATTACAAGGTACATTGTGTGTGCCGTGTGTTGATGAACTATGGCAGAGGATTATGGATGAAGCGCATGGCATGCAGTATTCTATTCATCCTAGTACTACCAAGATGTACCATGACAAGTAGGAAAGATATTGGTGGAATGGTATGAAGAAGGATATAAATGAGTTTGTTGCAAAGTGTACAATGTGCCAACACAATAAGGTAAATCACCAAAGACCAGATGGTGTAATATAAAAGTTTGGTGTACCCACTTGGAAGTGGGAAGTGATGAATATGGACTTCGTGACTGGTTTACCTCTTTCACGTCATTATCATAATTCTATTTGGGTTGTTGTAGACAGGCTGACTAAGTCAGCACATGTCTTGTCCCTGCATACATCTTATACAACTGAGGGTTATGCTAGATTGTATATTCGGGAGTTAGTCAGGATGCATGGAGTTCCGTTGTATATCATTTCGGATAAGGGTACTCAATTTACTTTTCATTTTTGGAGGGCGTTTCAGCAGGGTCATGGTGCCCAAGTTCATTTAAGTTTCGCTTTTTATTTGTAGATAGATGGTTAGGCTGAGAGGACCATTCAAATTCTAGATGATATGTTGAGGGTATGTGCACTTGAGTTCAAAGGTAGTTGGGATGAGAATTTTCCATTGATAGAGTTTTCCTATAACAATAGTTACCATGCTAGCCTCGAGATGGCACCATTTGAGGCCTTGTATGGTAGAAGATGTAAATTACCTATAGGTTGGTTTGAACTGGGTGAAGCTACTTTGGCTGGACCTAATGCAGTATTTGAGGCTATGGAGAAGGTGAAGTTGATTAGATAAAGGTTAAAGACAGCTCAGAGTCGTCAAAAGTCTTATTCAGATGTGAGGAGAAGAGATCTTGATTTTGAGGTGGGTGATTTGGTGTACTTAAAGATTTCACCCATGAAAGGGGTGAAAAGGTTTGGTAGAAAGGGGAATCTTAGTCCCCGTTATGTTGGCACCTATAGAGTCTTAAGCCATGTTGGTAAAGCAGCCTATGAAGTTGAGTTGCCCGTAGAGCTGTCAGCTGTTCATCCTATTTTTCATGTCTCCATGCTTAAAAATCATATTGGTGATTCCGTTGTAGTAGATCCTTTAGAGAATACTGATATTTAGAACAGTCTTTCATTTAATGAGATTTCTATTGAGATTCTAGATTTTCAGATTCGTAGACTTAGGAACAAAGAAGTTCACTTGGTCAAAGTTTCGTGGCGGAACCAGTTGAGGGCGCTGCTTTGGAGGTAGAAGCAGACATGCGAGCCAAGTACCCGCACATCTTTTACGCAAGTTTAAATCAAGCCAAAGATATTATTCTTCCTTAATTCATCCCTTGTAATCTAATGTTCAGCTATGCATCTAGTCTTACATGAGTTCTTGCAATTTCTGAAATAATCAAGAGTTTAGAAAGATTTTGAGCCCGTTTATCAAATTTCTTCAGCTATGTGTACTCAGTTTTTCTTGTGTTCCTAGTCTAGCTAGAGACATTCGAGGACGAATATTCCCAAGGTGAATATATTGTGAGATCCCACAAAGTTCCCTCATAGTCTGAGCCTTAGAGCGTGTAGAGTGAAGTGTAATTCCGGCCCTAAAAGTTTGAGAAGCAATATTTAAAGTGATTGGTATTTTAACTTTGTGTTGAATTCTCCGAAAAATGACTTTCTACTGTGTGAGAAATTGAATTATATTTCCAAAGATATCCATTTTGCTAAAACCTGATGCCGGAGTGAGAAGATATAGCCTTTTTCTAAATAGTAGGGGAATTGCCCAGGTGCTAAGGGGATGGTCGACGGACCGTCGGACTAGCAATGGACCATCGCTCAGACCATCGTACTGAGGTAGAAGATCGACTCACTGTCCAAGTACGGCAGAGAGGGCTAACGGGCCATCTTACCCCACGATTGCATTCGAGATAGAAGATGAGTTTCTGGCCTAGGTACGACGGTTAGGACTGACGGACCATTGGGCCTCTGATGGACCGTCGCATCCCATTGTCGCACATTCTGTTTAGTAATTTTAACTCATTTTAAAAAGGGGGTTTTGGTCTTTTCCCACCCTTTTATGATTCCATATATTCCAAACAAAGTAGATGGTTTCATTTATCATCCAAACATAAGAGATCTAGGATTTCTCCCTAAAGAAAAAATCCAAAACCCTTCTCCAAAAAATTAAAGGACTCACCATAGATTCTACAAATTGAGTTGATAATCAAGTTCCCTAAGTCAAGGGTTGCAAGAACCCTCTCTCAAAAGTAAGAAAAAGAGTCTCAAGCAAGATTGTTCATCCAATTTCACAATATTAGGTATGTGGGGTTTGAACAAGGGTAATTCTTCCACCCTTATGCCCAAATGCTTATCTTAAACTACAAGTTTCTGAAATTTATGAGATTTTACATGAAATTGAATTAGGATTTTTTATCCATTGTTATTGGTTGCAAGCTTTTGATGCTTTCCGTGAATTGAAAGTCAATTAGCATGATTTTTCAAGTTTTCTTTAGAAATTGAAGCTGGGTTTATACCCTATGTTGTTACTCCTTTAGAATTTAATAGTTTCAATGCTCTAGAAATTGAAGTACATGAGTATGTTGAGATTTTAAAGAAAATTGATGTAAATTCCAGATTTCTATATGATTTATGGATTCATATGATGTCTATTATACATTTTGATGAGTTTTAACTTAAGATGGAATTATGGGTCATTAAGTCCTACTTGAGATTTCAGTTTTATGAACTTTTGTCCTATAAGCACCATGATTTGAGTATTCTGAGATTATTGAGAAAACTTTGACCCTAATGGTCGTAGTAGCTTCGAAATCCACTTCACTAAATGAGATTATTTTAAAAGTGGATTGCCAATGAGATGAGTGAGATAAACTAAAGGGAGTAGTATTTAGCACCGAGTTGCGTAAGTTACTACGGTTTGTTTCTCCAGAACTACATGCCATCGTAGAATTGAGATTTTGGGCCTGAGGCCAAGGTAAGTGGGACCGAGGACGATATAAGTGATCACTGAGTTGAGGTTATACTCCTTGGTAAGAGTATGACGCCTCTCTCCAATGTGAGGTTTCTTCCTTAGGAGGGCAAGACGTTGGACTCCATGTAGCTTGCATGGTTTATGTAGGTTAAGAGAACCTCCCTTGAGATGAAATATTTTCTAAAGTAAATAAACAACTTTTGAGTATTTTCCAAAGAATAAAGTAGTTTTCTCTACTAGTAAGAGTTGATCATCAGTTTTTGAACCAAAGTTATATAATTCTGAGTTCCAAGTGTTTTTAGTCTAAAAGAGTTCTAAGTTCTTGAGCATTAAAGAAGTTTTACTCTCTATGAGATAAAAGCATGAGTTTGAAAGTATTGTTTAAAGATTCCGTTAGTCTACGAGTAATGAGAATAAGAGGAGGGTACAGATTTTTAAAGCTAAAGAATAATAACTCACGATATTTGTATTGCATGCTTCATTATACATGATTTATGAGCTTTACGTTTTAGATTTATTCAAGCTATGCAAGTCATTCCTAATTGCATGCATGATTTGATTAAAGAGTATTGATATTGTTTTATGTAAATGCATACACCCCCATATACTCAGTACATTCCAAAGTGCTGATCCACATATACATCTATGTGCTACATTGTCTTATAATGTAGGTTCAGGTGCTCAGTCGCAGCCTCGTCAGTGATTTCCAAGTACCTTTGTCTACATCTCTATGCTTAAGTTTCCAACTTCATTTGGAATTCACTCTTTTATTTTGCAACTTCTGGCATGAAACCTCGTAAGAGTCTTGGAAAGATTCAGTACAGAGACTGGAAGCATGCCATTTGTCACACCCCTTTTTTCAACCGAAAAGAAAAATTTTAAGTTCGAAAGGCTTTTTACTATTAAAGTGTCAAAAATGAAGATTTTTTTTGGAAAGGATTATTTATATTCAAAACTCAGAGTCGCTACTTGACATAAATCTGGTTTGCCAAGAACGTTTGGAAATCCTTTTTCAAAATGATTTTGACTCTTTTAAACTGATCCACAAATAGAGATTCCGGTTAAGGAATTTTGTCGACCAAAGGAAAGGTGTTAGGCACCCCTCGATCCCGTGGATCGACCACGGTAACTTGGTGGAACATATCGGCTAATTTGACACTACAAAATGTATAAATCACACAAAAACACACAAAAATAATCAATCAAACAAACAAAACAAAACCAGTCCAAAAATATATTGTCCAGTCCAATTATTACAACTCGAAATCAAAAAGGTACTGAAGAGTAAATCTACGCTAACCTACGCTAATCCTAAACTATACTCAAGTGCCTCACCCGATTCCTCGGTCCTTCGTCACAATCATTCCCCGAGTACATAATACATTGGGGCATTCCCCGGTGAATAAGTACAGTGTGACCTCGGGGCATTCCCCGAAGAGTGAATACATTTTTCAAAATGCGAGAAAAATAAACCATTCCACAAACATTTCAAACCATTCAACTATACACGCTTCCTACTTTTACCTACCCAACTTAAAATTTAACTATTCTGTCTCGACCTAAAATATGCTACTATCAAGTTCGATTAATGCTCGTTCCAAGTCAAACAACAACCATGAATCAAATTAACCAAAATTCACCTTCCTAACAAGTTTCAAATCCCGTTCCCCTAAATTCCCTTTTAACACTAAATTTCCCACAATTTACAAATCACTATTTTAAAAATACCAAACTCATATTATCATCACATTCATACCATGATTAATCATTTGCAAATAAACAACATCGAATATCAACAAGATCATCCAATCCCAAACCAACAACACACAATCATACATTAATGCACCAAATCAAAACAAAATGAAAAGATGGAGTCAAAGAATTGAACCTCAAATGTCAATTTAAATATATCGGAGGTAACATCGCGCCTGAAAAACCTCAAACAATGAACCTCAACACGAACCAAATCCAACTCGGTATAAAGAAATAATAACCGAACAGCATCAAACCAGTAGGAAAACCCTTTCTATGAACCCCAAATATCAAATTCCGAACTGATCGTAAACAAATCCCACTGAAATCAGAGTTGGATTTCAGTCGTGCCTCACCGGAGCTTTGATATCAATGAGTGATGGCCAGATCGATGACAACTCAGATTTTGAGTGACGAATACGTTTCCCGATAAGCAATTCACCAAAACTCTCTCGTCTTTTCCTCTCCTCTCTCACATGAATCTCCCTCAAATCTCTCTAATTCTTTTCTTTTCACTCCGATTGGTTCTCTCTATTTTTCACCATTTTTGGGTGTGTGCATCCATGGTTAGTGTGTGGGGGGGATTATATGTTTTTTGTGTGTATACCGTGAAGAATGAGATAAAATTCAACATCCCCTTTTATTTCTCCCCCTGAAATTGCGTCCCCTTCCCTTTTTAGGAAGATCTGTGTACACTCTTAAAATTGGAAAAAGGACCCCTGTATGCGTGTAATTCCCAATAGAGAAGATGAAATTTTCTTTTACTCTTTTTTTATGGCCTCTGTTTGTATATCTCCTCCTCCCCTTTTCTACTGTATGGTTTATTTATATATAATTGAATGTGGGTCCCTCCTTTTCTATTTTTGGTGTGAAAATTGTGTGTAATGGCTGGTGAGGGTATGTGAGGGTGGGGACCACATATGTAGGGGTATGGGGTGGAGTAGATTGTTAGCATAGGATAAAATTTGTTATGGGTTTATTTGAGTTGTTATTTTTTATATATTTGTAGACAAAGTGCAAAATGGGTGAGCGTACGTGGTAAAGTAAGCTAAAAATGAATAAAATTCGACCTCGGGAGGGATAAAATTAGGTGTCTACACCATTTAGAGCATTCAAAGATATATAAAGAAGTGTTAAGTTTCTACAATTGGTTAAGGAAGTCAGGAAGCTTAACGATCAGTTGCTGGTTAAATTCTTTGCTCCAAGTTTAGGAACTGTGCATCAGCCAAATATCCAAGAAAATTGGGAATCAAGCCTATGAGTTTGTTTTTTGAAAGCTCTAGAAAAGAAAGGTTTGAACAATTGGAGATCAACAAGGATGTATAAAATTAGTGTCCTAAAGTCAAATTTTAATCCGACACCTTAAA